>NC_136804.1:1547070-1586687 GCF_951216825.1 Electrona antarctica
ATCAGATGTGTTTTTTTATCCCATTTTGGGCGGGAACCCCTTTTGGTGTTAGCATTATGTTATGCTTTAGCTATTGAAAAATAGCAGATCTACAAGCTCATAGCGCTACGAGCTTGTAGGTCTGCTATTTTTGAAAAATCGAAGAACGACTGACATAGAATCATAGCTTTTTCAGAAAACTGTCAGGATTTACAAGACATTTTTAGAATCTGATCTCAGGTCAGAATGGGTTAACTCCACATTATTTAGGTAAGTTCGGCCTGTGGCAAACTTTCACCGGCGGCGGTGGAACTACGTCCACGTCAATGCAGTGGCGTATTCGTCTCGTTTAATATTTTCCCTATTCACACGAGATCGTTCGAACGTTCAATATCTCATCCACGTGTCTGACAAAGATGGATGACGTCGATGGAGCCGGATGTGGACGTGGACGAACGCCGGCCGTTGTCCTCGAACCAGATCTTTTGGCGCTCATGACGCCACCCGTTCCCTGTTGCACAGTACACGTCTGTTCATTCATCCATTTGTATGCTCTCTGAGATGCAATTGAACTCCTGAGGATTTGACGGTGTAGTTGAGATGTTTGGCGGTAATTGCTGTGTTCCGGTGTGAGCCACTGTACACTTCATGAATATACAAATCAACTTGCTTGTTTTTTTTTTTTCTTCCTTCTGTCTCCCCCAGAAAGACAAATTCATGCAATTAACTTTCTCTGTTTTCTCCACATTTCTCCGCTTTCTCCACTTTCTTTTCCTCTTCTCTCCCTTGTCTGTCTGTCTGTCTGTCTGTCTGTCTGTCTGTCTGTCTGTCTGTCAACCCCCTCTACTTCTCACCCTCACTGTTCCTCCCTACTTCTCCTACCTCTATCTCTCAATGCTTTCTCCCTCTCTTTCACCCCCCCCCCCCCCCCCCCCCCACACACACACCTCTCTCTCTCTCTCTCTCTCTCTCTGTGTCTCTCGCTCTGCTAGGTACCTGTGAATTGAAACACATGTTGCTGAGGGAGGTGGACACCATATTTGAGTGTAAGCTGTGTCGCAGTTTGTTCCGAGGCCTGCCCAACCTCATCACACACAAAGAGTACTACTGTCTGCGAAGAATGCCTGAAACTGATGGTTAGTTCACACATCACGCACACACACACACACACACACACACACACACACACACACACACACACACACACACACGCACACACACACACACACACGTTTGTGTTACTATACTTGTGACGACATCAAATGGACTAAAGTTCTCAGTTGCCTCGACTGATTTCAGTTGTTTGGATTGTGTAGCTGCCAGATTAAATGTTATTGTAAGTGGTCAAACAGCAATAGAACAGATTAATGCGCGTTTAAGCGTTTTCTTTCATAAAAGCAAACCGTTCTTTTTTTTGAGGGACGCTAGCCCCTCCTATGCCCAGCTTTGTGTGTTTGTGTCTACCCAATAGCGATGATTTGATTGGCTGAGCAATGTCTGTACCCCATATAGCGATGATTTGATCGGCTGAGCAATGTCTGTACCCCATAACGATTATTTGATTGGCTGAGCAATGTCTGTACCCCATATAGCGATGATTTGATCGGCTGAGCATAAATACCTGGATATCCTGCCGATATAAACGACACTTTTAACATCACTTTAAACTTAAGTTTAGACATTCTACCCGAATGACTAGTGCAAATGAGAATGTGTAAACATGTGTAAGCAGACATGCATGCATCCAGACCTACTCGCCATAATGAAACGGGCCAGCTAAAGTGCATTGTTGCAACAACAATTGCAAATGTAACAATTCCATTTTTCTCTGCCTCTTTCTCCTTCTCCATTGTTGTTCTCTTTTACCGCTGTTTCCGTAGCCTGGCATGGCCAGACTAATGTCACCGTGTTGTTGTTTTTTCCTGTGGCAGATTCGTCTGCTTTCCAGGCCACTGTTTTCAAAGCATGCAGCCTATAGTCAGTAGCCTATAGTGCATCATACCAATTCATCCACCAGAGGGCAGTGGCAACTCGTCTTTCTGGCATGAACGCTGCTGTTTGTTTCAGTGACGGCATGGCAAAACTCACATACAGACATATGTCACAATAGTATGACATAACAATAAATAGTTCAACTATGAATGGATTACGTAGGAGAACTACCAACACCAGAGCACACAGACTGTAGAAAAACATAAACGTAATAATAATAATATTAACAAATAATCAAATTTTGATTTACAGTGTCGAATAGCATTTTGATAGTCAAATATTAATGACGAGTCTGAACTAAGTACTGCACCCCAAATATTAGAATATTCACCTATTCTGTGAATGCGCGCGCACGCACGCACGCACACGCACACACACACACACTGGACTGCGCTGACTTCCAGATTGAACATGTCTCTCACGTAGTTCTCCTGCAGTCAACTTTCTACTGTGCTGTCTGTGGAGGAAACGCTTTGATCATCCACTGTGTCTTTGATGTACAGTACCTCTCATTACCTCTCTCCCTCTCCTCTCTACACACGTACTGTAATGATACTCACTTACTCTTGCACTTCATCCCTGTTCCATCCCTCATTTGGTTTTGAGAAATAAATATCTCATAAGCCCCCGCCAGATCAAAACGTATCTGTTCAGATTCCTTCACCGTAACCCATTCTGGGCGGGACCCCCTTTTGGTGTTTTAAAGCATTGTTATACTTTAGCTATTGAAAAATAGCAGATCTACAAGCTCATAGCGCGGCACCGAGTGCCGCGCTATGAGCTTGTATGTCTGCTATTTTTGAAAAATCGTGAAAATATGCCTCAAATCTTTGAATATATATTATTACAGAGTGAACAGTGAGCTTCTGGGGAGGTCCCTGGAACAACATATTTTCAGATGTGGGAGCGGAGGCCAATTACATATAATTTTTGGGGTCCTTGGCATGAAATATTGAGCACCACTGATACAGAAACATAAGGTTTTTCAGAATACTGTCAGGATTTTGAAGACATTTTAAAATTTTCGACGTCAGGCCGAAATGGGTTAACGACCGCGGGGAAAAACAGCGAGAGCATCGTTTTTCATGAGGAACGTTTTGGTTTTCCACGCCATCGATCTGAGCAAAAATTGTTTTACGAATCGGCAACTTAATTGTCCCACAACGCCGGAGAGCATAACAAATAGTTGGAGGTTGTATCTGTTATTAGTTGTGATGAACGGTCTTATCGGTGTCAATCTCCACTCGGGGGGTGTTGGATAATGATTTTGTGCATTAACCCATTTTGGGCGGGAACCCCTTTTGGTGTTTTAAGCATTATGTTGTACACGGGCCCCCATGAGGATTATGAAAACTATTCGTCCCTGTACTGAGATATATGCACAGATGCTTATATCTCGCATAGTAGTATCTACAAGCTCACAACGTGCTTGTTGATAGCTATTTCCAAATAGCCGATGCATATAGGGTTTAAAGTGGTTAAACTCGAACTAATTTTACTGGAGACCTCCGTACCCCGCTTTGAGAACCACTGTTTTACATCACTGGTTCGAATGTCCGGGGACCACTTTACGGGTCTGTAACTCTGAGAATTGGTTCCTTTCGTACGTCGTCAGAGGATTTTACATTGCAGATTGGATTACCGGAGAATAACCCATTTTGACCTGAGATCAGATTCTAAAAATGTCTTCTACATCCTGACAGTTTTCTGAAAAAGCTATGTTTCTATGTCAGTGGTTCTTCGATTTTTCAAAAATAGCAGACCTACAAGCTCGTAGCGCGCCACTCGGTGGCGCGCTATGAGCTTGTAGATCTGCTATTTTTCAATAGCTAAAGCATAACATAATGCTAACACCAAAAGGGGTTCCCGCCCCCAAAATGGGTTAACAAAGGGGGGTCTGATGGCCTCGAAATGAAGAAGTTTGAGCATGACTGTTTTACGTGTCTGTCCTTCGGTTGTTGACGATGTTTTTCTCTAACATGCCTGTCCTCCAGGTGACGACAGGCAGAGTGCGGCCATCAGGGACCTGTTAGAGGCCATCTATCCCCGGAAGGACAGGCCAGACCATGTGGTGCGACTGGAACCCATCGAGACCAGTAACAAGGCTGTGTTTCAGTACCTCAGCACAGAGGACGAGCTCAACAGATACCCAGCACACACAGCCAGGTACCCGCAGGACGCACGCACACACACACACACACACACACACGCACGCACGCACATGCACACATACTGTACGCATGCATTGGTATTTTGTTTGACATCAATGGTTTGGAGTGACACATTTTAACCTTTTTTCGTGGCATTTTGCACCCTAAATCTATAGCCCCTCCCTAATCCATAACCCTGAATCTAACTAACCCTAAACCTAATCCCAACCCCCGAAATGTCTAAGCCGACCCCAAGCGGAATCGTTTCTTATCTGTAACGTTAGCTCAAAGAAATCTTTGTAACCATTGGCATTTTGGACCTCACTAGAAGGCTGTTACTCCTAATTTTTTTGGACACAAATTTATAAAGCTATATAGTAACACCTCTACCCACACAAACACGCACACGCACACACAGTCTCATGCCGAGATGATGACAAATCGCGTGACGTCTGTCCCTTCATGTCGTCAGCAACAGACAGAGTCCGGTGGCGTGGGAACTGGAGGACGGGGGGTCGGAGCCCCAGCAGCAGCAGAGTCAGCAGGGGCCCTCGGAAGGCCCCGGCAGCTCCTTCCAGTCCTCCCAGAGCTACAGCCAGGCGCAGAGGAGACGAGAGGGCCCCGACGAGGAGGCCCCCGAGGAGGCCATGCAGGCGGAAGAGGATGGCTCCACGAGTGGGGTGGGTGGAAGGAAGGGCTGGGGAAAATTATATTCGATTTTTGAATATTCCTCGAATAAGGGGATTTTTTTTTTAATATAATGATTAATATTCGATTTATTCATTTATGTTTACTAAAGACATTGACCTTTGGCTAGCTACTTCTAATCAGTTCATCCTTGAGTCCAAGGGGACATTTGTGCTAAATGTACTGACATTCTCTCCATGCATCCCTGATTTATATCACATTCACTATGTTGGGGCGGACAGGCAACCTGACAGACAAACATACACGAGGCATACAATTGTCAATGCGCTTTGGCGTAAATGCATGAACCTTGCAGGAACCTCCAATGTGTGTGCATGTGACACACACACACACACACACACACACACACACACACACACACACACACACACACACACACACACACAGACAGACAGACAGACACGCAAAATGTTTTGCACTTCATTGACTCTCACCCTCCCCCTCTCCAGGTAGAGGACGTAACCATCTCCTGCTGTCTGTGTGGGAAGGACTTCAACTCGCGCCGCAGCATCAGGCGTCACTGTCGCAAGGAGCACCAGACCAAACTGGAAGAGCTCCGGAAGTTCACGGAGACGCGCACTGTCCCCACCAGCCTTCTGTCCCTCGTCAAAGGTTCCTATCTGGCTACAGTCTGTGTTTCTCTACCCCTCTGTCTATGTGAGAGTAGCCTGGCCCAGACACCGTGATTTGGAGCGACGCCCCTCTGTACTGTAGTTCACTCCCACTCCTCTAACCCCGCCCCCTCTGCACTGTAGTTCACTCCCACGCCTAGACCAGGAAATGTGTCTCGTTCCCCCAGGCTTTCATTTTTTGAGCCGAATGCGAAGGAAAATAAAAGCCTGAGGCTGATGTGAGAGTTGCTCTGTTTGCACGAAACTGAAGAGATCTGTAAAACAAAGTCATTTGTTATGTGATCTGTATGATAAAGGAGTGGTTTCCAGTCAGTCTAGTCTAACTACCGTGGTGATAATCCAATTTAGGAGGTTTATAAACCACTTCCCATATATACATATATATATACATTGTTGCTGGGGTCCCCCACGGCTCTATACCTGGCCCCCTCATTTTTTCCCTCTACACCGAATCTCTTTGTTGGAAATAGCCTCTTTACAAGCACACGACGTATTGACTATGTGACGTGTGACTATTTTTTTACCAACTCTTTGCCTATTTTCCCACAATGTCTGCCCGTTATGACATGCCCAGAATAGGTATGCAAGGGTTCGAGTCGTTAAAGTAATGATGTCGTGATTGGCTAACTGTGATCTTTTAACCCCTTTTGGTGTTAGCATTATGTTATGCTTTAGCTATTGAAAAATAGCAGATCTACAAGCTCATAGCGCGCCACCGAGTGGCGCGCTACGAGCGGCGCGCTACGAGCTTGTAGGTCTGCTATTTTTGAAAAATCGAAGAACGACTGACATAGAAACATAGCTTTTCCCGAAAACTGTCAGGATGTAGAAGACATCTGATCTCAGGTCAAAATGGGTTAACTCTTATCCTAATTCTTCCTATCTCTCCGCAGGTCGCCCGCGGACCCTGACCACGCCCACCGGCAAGTCCTGCCCCGTCTGCTACAAGAACTTTGCCACCAAGGCCAACGTGCGGCGCCATTTCGACGAGGTGCACCGCGGCCTGCGGCGGGACACCATCACCCCCGAGATCGCCACGCGGCCCGGGCAGCTCCTCACCCTGGAGGCCACGCCCCCCAAGAAGCCGGCAACCGCCAGCCCGTCCCCCACCCGGTGCACCACCCCCAAGAGCACCACCACGCCCGTCAGCGCTAAAGGAACGCCGCCGCCGCCACCGCAGGGCCAAAGCAAAGGCTCCTCCGGCGCTGCGCCAGCCGCCGCCGCCGCACCCGCGGCGGCTCCGTACAACCTGTCCAGCTGTCGCTGTCTGCTCTGCAAGAGGACCTACAGCTCACAGGTTGGTGTTACAGGCCCGACCCGTTTGCCAGAGGTTTTCCATAAATTCGCGCCATGTTGTGAGCTTGTAGATCGCCTACTTTCACTACTGTTTTTCTAATTTATGGAATTTCTAAGATTTGGGGACCACTGTCCTAGACTGCCAATGTTTTGACCGATATTTTGTAAGTTCAAAATTTGGTAATTCATTTTAAAACTTAGATTTGATTAAAGGTTCTATTTGAGAACATGAACTCATTAGAAAACAACTAAATACAAATAGAGACAAACAAATTAATATCAAGTCATTTAAACATACAATAAAGTATTACACTTATTTGAAAACATTTGACTTTACTCATACAATGAAGCAGCTTCATATGGTTTACAACCTGCTGCGTCCTGTAAATGTGTAAATGTATATTATGCGTCTGTTTCGTCTGTTTCAAACCCTTTTAGACCTGAGGACGATTCTAAAAAAATGTGAAAAACCTGTTTCTATGTCGGTGGTGCTCAACCTTTTTCATGTCAAGGACCCCCAGAATTATCTGTATTTGGCCGCGGACCCCCATCTGAAAATATGTTGTTTCAGGGACCCCCCAGAAGCAAAGATTTGAGTTAAAAACGTTCGCTCTCAAAGAATATATATTCCAAGATTTGCGCCACATTTTTATGATTTTTCAAAAATAAGTTGGCATGTGTTGACAAATACTTCCACATGAGGGCAGTAAAGAGTAAAGAGATGTTTCTTTTACAGTCAAGGAGGTCATGATAATGTACCTCGTAACAAAGATATATTCTGTAATTCCTGTTTCCGGGCCAAGTGACATAATATATGTCTTTAACCCATTTTGGGCGGGAACCCCTTTTGGTGTTAGCATTATGTTATGCTTTAGCTATTGAAAAATAGCAGATCTACAAGCTCATAGCGCGCCACCGAGTGGCGCGCTACGAGCTTGTAGGTCTGCTATTTTTGAAAAGTTGTTGAAATGTGGCGCAAATCATTGAATATATATTTCAGAGCGAACATTTTTAACTAAAATATTTGCCTTTGGGAAGTCCCTGGAACTACATATTTTGAGATGGGGGGTCCGTGGCCCAATAGAGATAATTCTGGGGGTCCTTGCCATGAAAAAGGTTGAGCACCACTGACATAGAAACATGGGTTTTTCATGGAAATGTTTTGATTTAGAAGCCTTTTTTTATCAACCTCAGTCCAAAATGGGTTAAGGGCAGATTCACACCGAGTCTGATTGATCCGAACTGTTCCCGAACACGATTCCCTGGTCCCCCGTTGGCCATGATTCACACTGGCCTTGATTCTTCACGCTCCTGAGTACACTTCATTCAACTGTAATGGTGGCTTTCACATTGCAGTGATCCACATCCGAGTACACGTATCCCGATGCGGTCCCGGGTGAGTGTGCACCCGGGGACCATAGTGTGAACCTGCCCCAAAACGCAACTCTCACAACCTCTCCCCAAAAAGGTTCCTCCATATTCTTGCTCTTTGTCGCATATAGCTTGAACTCAATGGAGGATGGAGGATGATTTATTTGTACACATGGATTCGGGTGACGTCGGAGGCCATTTGTGCATCTCTAGCACAGAGAGCGATGGAATGAAGGCAGAGAGCGGACACAATGCCCCATCCGTATATCCATACACCTACTTAACGTTGAGTGTAAATGGGCCTGCAGCTCTCAGGCTGCTGTACTTAGAGTGAGCCGTTTTATCTGTTGATGTTGAAGTGTTTATTAAACTAACGGGCCCAGTCTCCTGAGTCACCAGCCTCTTCCTGGCTGCTGTGATGAATGGTAAATGGCACATTTATATTGCGCCTTTTTTTATATATATATTTTTTTACCCAAAGCACTTTAAAGGACACTAACCTGCCCCTCGGGAGCAGTTAGGAGTGTCTTGCTCAAGGATACTTCGGAACCGGATCGAATGGGAACTTATTCATTTATTGTTATTTCCAAGCCTAACTCCTGCGCCACTGCTTGGCCTTTGATGAGACCGGCTTCGATACATTTGACCCCTGGGGTGATGAAGCGATGAAAGAAAAGAGCAATCCTCCTTGAACACCATTCACTTGAAAACGTCTTCGGCAGCATGTTTTGATGAATAAATGAACGGATGTATTTTTTTTCCGGGGGCATTTCAGGTGATGCTGAAGAGACACATGGGCATCGTGCACAAGATGTACAACCTGAAGAATGGCGCTGCCGCCGCCGTCGCCGTCGCGGCAACCTCCCCCTCCTCGCCGCCGCCCAACAACGGCAGCGGTGCGAGCGCCGAGGGCGTCCGGGTGAAGCAGGAAGTGGAGGAGTCCTCGGACGACGAAAACGACGGCGACGAAGAAGAGGAGGAAGACGAGGAGGAGGACACGGAAAGCAGCTCGTCCGCCTCGGCGTCTCCGAGCGACCGCGCCGACACGCCGCCGAGGAAGGGGGCGGCCACTTCGCCGGCGCCGGCAGCAGCAGCGGCGCCGACCAAAGGGTAGGCCTGTCACAATTATTACATGACCATCTAAAAGGGTAGGCCTGCTGTCACAATTATTACATGACCACTAAAAGGGTAGGCCTGCTGTCACAATTATTACATGACCATCTAAAAGGGTAGGCCTGCTGTCACAATTATTACATGACCACTAAAAGGGTAGGCCTGCTGTCACAATTATTACATGACCACTAAAAGGGTAGGCCTGCTGTCACAATTATTACATGACCACTAAAAGGGTAGGCCTGCTGTCACAATTATTACATGACCACTAAAAGGGTAGGCCTGCTGTCACAATTATTACATGACCACTAAAAGGGTAGGCCTGCTGTCACAATTATTACATGACCACTAAAAGGGTAGGCCTGCTGTCACAATTATTACATGACCATCTAAAAGGGTAGGCCTGCTGTCACAATTATTACATGACCACTAAAAGGGTAGGCCTGCTGTCACAATTATTACATGACCACTAAAAGGGTAGGCCTGCTGTCACAATTATTACATGACCACTAAAAGGGTAGGCCTGCTGTCACAATTATTACATGACCACTAAAAGGGTAGGCCTGCTGTCACAATTATTACATGACCGTCACAATTATTACATGACCGTCTAAAAGAGTAGGCCTGCTGTCACAATTATTACATGACCGTCTAAAAGGGTAGGCCTGCTGTCACAATTATTACATGACCGTCTAAAAGGGTAGGCCTGTCACAATTATTACATGACCGTCTAAAAGGGTAGGCCTGTCACAATTATTACATGACTGTCTAAAAGGGTAGGCCTGTCACAATTATTACATGACCGTCTAAAAGGGTAGGCTTGTCACAATTATTACATAACCATCTAAAAGGGTAGGCCTGCCACAATTATTACATGACCGTCTAAAAGGGTAGGCCTGTCACAATTATTACATGACCGTCTAAAAGGGTAGGCTTGTCACAATTATTTCATAACCATCTAAAAGGGTAGGCCTTTCACAATTATTACATAACCGTCTAAAAGGGTAGGCCTGCTGTCACAATTATTACATAACCGTCAAAGGGTAGGCCTGTCACAATTATTACATGACCGTCTAAAAGGGTAGGCCTGTCACAATTATTACATAACCGTCTAAAAGGGTAGGCCTGTCACAATTATTACATAACTGTCTAAAAGGGTTGGCCTGTCACAATTATTACATAACCGTCTAAAAGGGTAGGCCTGTCACAATTATTACATGACCGTCTAAAAGGGTAGGCTTGTCACAATTATTACATGACCGTCTAAAAGGGTAGGCCTGTCACAATTATTACATGACCGTCTAAAAGGGTAGGCCTGTCACAATTATTACATGACCGTCTAAAAGGGTAGGCCTGTCACAATTATTACATGACTGTCTAAAAGGGTAGGCCTGTCACAATTATTACATCACCGTCTAAAAGGGTAGGCTTGTCACAATTATTACATGACCGTCTAAAAGGGTAGGCCTGTCACAATTATTACATGACCGTCTAAAAGGGTAGGCTTGTCACAATTATTACATGACCGTCTAAAAGGGTAGGCCTGTCACAATTATTACATGACTGTCTAAAAGGGTAGGCCTGTCACAATTATTACATCACCGTCTAAAAGGGTAGGCCTGTCACAATTATTACATGACCGTCTAAAAGGGTAGGCCTGCTGTCACAATGATTACATGACCGTCTAAAAGGGTAGGCCTGTCACAATTATTACATAACCGTCTAAAAGGGTAGGCCTGTCACAATTATTACATAACCATCTAAAAGGGTAGGCCTGCTGTCACAATGATTACATGACCGTCTAAAAGGGTAGGCCTGTCACAATTATTACATAACCGTCTAAAAGGGTAGGCCTGTCACAATTATTACATAACCGTCTAAAAGGGTAGGCCTGTCACAATTATTACATAACCGTCTAAAAGGGTAGGCCTGTCACAATTATTACATGACCGTCTAAAAGGGTAGACCTGTCACAATTATTACATAACCGTCTAAAAGGGTAGGCCTGTCACAATTATTACATAACTGTCTAAAAGGGTAGGCCTGTCACAATTATTACATAACTGTCTAAAAGGGTAGGCCTGTCACAATTATTACATGACCGTCTAAAAGGGTAGGCCTGCTGTCACAATTATTACATGACTGTCTAAAAGGGTAGGCCTGTCACAATTATTACATGACCGTCTAAAAGGGTAGGCCTGTCACAATTATTACATGACCGTCTAAAAGGGTAGGCCTGCTGTCACAATTATTACATGACTGTCTAAAAGGGTAGGCCTGTCACAATTATTACATGACCGTCTAAAAGGGTAGGCCTGTCACAATTATTACATGACCGTCTAAAAGGGTAGGCCTGTCACAATTATTACATGACCGTCTAAAAGGGTAGGCCTGCTGTCACAATTATTACATGACCGTCTAAAAGGGTAGGCCTGCTGCCACAATTATTACATAACCGTCTAAAAGGGTAGGCTTGTCACACTTATTACATGACCGTCTAAAAGGGTAGGCCTGCTGCCACAATTATTACATGACCGTCTAAAAGGGTAGGCCTGCTGTCACAATTATTACATAACCGTCTAATTGTAATTATTTGAGATAATCGCAATTATTTTTGCATAATATCATAATCGCTTAAATAGCGGAAATAGCTGATCTACAAGCTACAACGCGTCACTTTTTGTAGCTTGTAGATCAGCTATTTCCCACTATTCAAAAATATATATATAAAATTAAATATGTCAGTAAATTCTTTGTATATATTGTATATCTGCCCTGTGCAATTTTTGATTACGAAGCCTTAGAGGCCAATCTGAAATGACATTTTGTTTGATGCATATCAAAGTTCCAATGTTCAGCCATGCCAAAAATCACAATTAATTGCCAACCTTAAATTTGTGATGGCGACAACAGCCCGGCCAAAGGGGTGAAGGTGAAGACGGAGGAGCAGGTGCCCCCGCCGAGCCCCAAGTCCTCCAGCGCGTCCTCGTCCTCGTCCCCCCCGCCGCCGGCGGCCCCCCGCGCCGCCACCACCTCCGCCGGCTCCACCAAGGCCCCCAAGCTGTCGGTGGGCTTCGACTTCAAGCAGCTCTTCTGTAAACTCTGCAAGCGCCAGTTCAGCTCGCGGCAGAACCTCACCAAGCACATTGAGCTGCACACGGACGGCACCGACATCTTCATCAAGTTCTACCGCTGCCCGCTCTGCCGCTACGAGTCGCGGCGGAAGCGCGACGTCCTGCGCCACGTCACCGTGGTGCACAAGAAGTCGTCCAGCTACCTGGCCAAGATCATGCCCAACCTGGAGAGCCGCGCGGTGAAGCGTTCGGCCGAGTCGGTGCTCAACAACTCCAGCCTCGCCAAGAAGATCTCCACGGCCGTGGAGGCCGCCACGAGCAGCAGCGGCGGCGGCGGCGGCGGCGCCAAGAAGGAGGTTTGTTTATTTGTTTATTTGAAAGGATCCCCATCAGCTGATGCCATGGCCACACAAAAACATATGACAATACACAACGTTATACTAAATAGGTCACATTGTAGTTACATCAAGGTGGCGGCGGTGGCTCAGGGGTACAGTGGCTGGATGGTAACAGCAAGGTTGCCAGTTTGAACCCGGGCTCCCCCAGAGTTAGTGTCGAGTGTCCTTGAGCAAGACTCTGAACCCCTAATTGTGTTGGTTGTGCTGGTTGGTGCCTTGCATGGTTTCCGCCGCCATCGGTATATGAATGTGTGTGTGAATGGGTGAATGTAATGCACAATCTATGTAAAGCGCATTGGATAAAGGCGCTATAATAAATGCACCATTTATCAATATCATTATAGAAACGGATTCAATTGCATTCATTCATGTTACAGTTACATCAACAAATTCAACAATATATATTCATCAATATAAAAGAGATTAAAACATAAACACTGCTACGAAATAACGTATACAAATTAATGTCGCCTAAGGTTATTCCTAAGGTAAACACCTCTGTACTTTTTCTTAAAGGCTGATTTTTTTTTTTGTTAATTATTCCATTCAACTATAGCTCTATAAATCACTGCATTTCTTTTCCATGGAGCTTGTCTTTGAGCTACAGTAGGTACAACAATATGACCATTAACAGCATATCTTGTATTGTGACAATGTGTGCCATTACAATAATCTTATCTGCTCAAACAAAAACAAGGTGAACGGACGCAACGCCTCCTCCTCTTCCGGCCCGCCCTCCCCTCCCTCGCCACCCGTCACCCGCAAGCAGGACCAACAGTCTTCGTCGTCCTCGTCGGGTGCGACCTCCTCCGGGGCGGCGCCGGCCGCCGCCACCACCACCACCACCACCACCACCACCTCCTCCTCCTCCTCCTCCTCGTCTTCCTCCACTGCTCCGTCTTCATCCAAAACGTTCGCCCCGTCGCCCCCCGTCACCAGGAAGCAGGAGAGACAGCAGCGCCAGCGCTCCTGCAGCCCGCCGCTGACCCGACGCAGCGACAAGTTCTCCCACCTGCGGCAGAACGACGCGGCGGCGGCGGCTCACACCCGGCGCAGCGAGGCCGAGAGCGGAGCGTCGGAGACCCACTCCTCCGAGGTGAAGGTCACCAAGAACTTCTCGCTCCACGCCTGCGACCAGTGTGGACGAGCCTTCGCCAAGAAGGTAACGCAGAGCAGGGCGCTTCCGCACTCCACGCTATGTTCATTCACCTCACAAGGTTTTAACCCATTTAGGCCTGACCTTGACATTTAAAAAAAAAATCTTCTAAATCCTCCAGTTTTCTGAAATAAATATTTTCACGATTTTTCAAAAATAGCAGACCTACAAGCTCGTAGCGCGCCACTCGGTGGCGCGCTATGAGCTTGTAGATCTGCTATTTTTCAATAGCTAAATTACAACATAAGTCAATTCACAATGATTACATGTACATTAAATTATATCAATATAAATGTAATTGCCTATCTTTTTAAAAACAATATACAATTAAAAAAAAAAGAATAACTCACAAACACGACATGCTGTTTCAGGCATGTTTCACAGAAATATTAATCTAATATATTTACATTTTGTATACATTTTGAAATGGAATATTACTGGAATATATATATATACACTAGATTTATTTTTATGAATATTTATGAATTCTAGATTAACATATTATCCACAAAGACAAAATGGAAATTGTATGAACACGTTTATTTAATAAATTGATTTGCATTGCCGTCGGTGAGGAATTGCCCCAATGTGTAAAATGTCACATGAGTACACATTTAATGTGTGTGTGTGTGTGTGTGTGCGTGTGTGTGTGTGTGTGTGTGTGTGTGTGTGTGTTAGCTGTATCTGGAGTCTCATAAGCGTAGCCACCGTAATGCTGCAGCTGCTACAGAGAACAGGAGGAAAGGAATCAACACCCGATCAAAATCGCTGCTCTGGTGAAGACGCTACACAGTGAGTATAATGCACGCACGCACCCACGCACGCATGCACACACACACACGCACGCACCCATGCGCAGGGCTTAAAGTTCTCCGTCCTGGGGACGGATTTCCGTCCTGAGGATTCATAGGGACCGTTTATGAGATCAGTGTAGATGCACAAAAAAATATAATAAAGGACCACTTCACCACTTTTCAACATCTCTTCATATAATTGGTCCTCACTAATGTTCATGATAAAACACCACCATTTTTTCCTACTCAGTCTGTGTCTCATAGGAGGGCTTTGGGCAGTTCGGACACCCGTCCACCAGTGACATCATCATTAGGCAGATTTTTTTTTAAACAAGATTTGTTTTAAAATATATTTAGATTTTTATTATCGTGAGAACGATGGCTTCAACTTTTGCATTGCAACTTTTCAGGAAAAGAAAGCCTGCCGTTTCTAATAGCTTGGATTCCCCATTGATGATGTCACTGGTGGACGGGTTTCTAAACTCCCCCCAGCCCTCCTATGAGACACAGACTGAGTAGGAAAAAATGGTGGTATTTTATCATGAACATTAGTTAGGACCAATTATAGGAAGAGAAGTTGAAAAGTGGTGAAGTGGTCCTTTAATGGGGGTGGGGGGTTATGTGTACAGTGTAGAGTTGGCCGTAGTGTGAATGACATGACCGAAGCAGTCACAACGCAGCAGGCTTGCTATGCTCAGTCAAGTGATCTGAGGGGGGGGGCAACAAAATGTGCCAAGCTGATCCTTATAATAATACTTTTCTCCGCGGTTCCGCCGCTTAAATAATTCCTATAGGCCTAGTCTACTCCTCCAGTTGCATGCAGCCTGCTGCTCAGTGCTCAAGCACCGTGCGCCGCAAGCAGGCGGCAGCCCCGCCTCAGCCTGCCCTGGTGGTCTAGCAGTGATAAGTGTTATTATTTAGGACCAACATTAGGAGTTATCAAAGTTATCAAACGGCAAACGTAGCTGATCTGCATGAGGACATGAGTAAACCTTTGTGGAGATCTTGTACAGCCCTCCGTTGCGCTACGTTGAGTGGTAATGTTACAGCTACATGTCTTTGTGAAGCGATAGCATTTCAATAGCACTTGTGGTTTCATGTGAAGGTTTGAACACAACGACACGTTGTGAACTAATGGACGATCGCGGCTGGATGTTCTGCCCATGCGGTCCGTGACCCATAGTCCATAGTGCTTGAAAACACGGCTGTATGTCTCATCTGCGTTCAACTTCAGCTGCGGTTTCTCGCTTCACAACGCAGTAGCAGGGGAAAAAACGGATCTACAAGCCCTCAACACATTGCATCTGCAACGCGTTGTGGTCTTGTAGCTCGATGGAGGTGTGGCTACAGATCAATGCATGCTTGCTGAGCTCAGCTCTGGCTGAACTAAGGTGACCTTCACGCCAGAAAGCTTTACTGTGATTAAAACGCATCCTGCTGCACATTGTCAGAAAGTGCGCTTAGTTTGGCAGGTGTGAAGCCTCATTCCAATCCTAATGCGCATCAAAGAACCGCATTCTACTCCGCCCAGAAACGGGGGTTTCACTTCGCTTCCAATCGCACTTGATTACGATTCGGTGCAGGTGTGAATGCAATCCGCAGCAAATAAAGGAAATGAAGCAGACAATGTGGTGGGTGCGGAGCTGAAAACAGTTGGAGACGGATAAGGCATATTTTACGCAGCGCAAAGATGTCCCGTTACCGTGGATAGACGTGGTCTAATGAGGAGACCGAAGCCCTGGTCGAAATGAGGACGAGTAAATCAATTGCTTAAGGAAACACATAAAAACACTGCAGTGTAGCCTACAGAATATTCTGTCTGTCTTTCTGTGCGTAAACATGGAGTGCTGTCACATGTGTGGGGAGTAGGGACTTTGTCTGTCTGTGCTCAGTGTGCTGAGCGCTGTGCCTCTATTCACCTTTTTCTTACAGCCCATAGTGCATTGCGTTTGTGTGTGCATAAGTTCCTCTTTCTCTTGCTGTGTTGCCAGTTTTGCAAGAGCAACAAGTGGCCAGGTCTATGAAAACAAGCACAAATGAAAATAGCTCATTTACAAACTCACAGCGACACATTGTGAGGTTTTTAAAGGCACAAAATATGTTCAGATGAATGTCTGTGGACAATTACATATTAATCTGGGGTTCCTTGATGTGAAGAAATGTGGAAGCAAGCCAAAATAAGCAACTACTATACACTTTAGAATCAAGGCCAAAAAAACATCAACCAGCAACTACCAATAATTTATTTGCAAGTGACTTTACAAAAAAAACAAGTCAAAGGTTGCTTATAATAAGCAGACATGGCAACACGGCCTGAAGGAAGCAAAGCACACACACAAGGAGCCCCAGTACCTTGGCGGGGAAAAACGTGGATACCCAAAGGAACAGTGCGTGCGGGGAGAGAGAGAGAGGTCAAGTCCCCGACGGCACGACACATGCACGTTATGAGTATAATTTTATAGTTTATGAATTGAACACATTGATAAAGGTCCCTGCTGCGTTTCCAATTGCTGCGGAGGACAGCGCAGTGTGAAGGCAACCCGCAGCAAATTAAATATGCAAGAATCCCAACATTCGCATCGAGTCTACCGAAGTATTAGGTGAGAATGTGACCTCAGAGAAGAACTCCTCTACAGTTTACAAACAGCCGACAGTGTGAACAATAAATGGAAATGTACTGTACATTAGTATTTTGGCTGGAAATATACCATACAAATAGATTTGGAGGATCAAATTAAGTCTGATAATGATGTACCATGCACGTTCACATCATTTACTTCAGTTAAGACCATTTTTCAAATATTTTATTTTTTAACATTTTGAAGTCGGCGAGTGTCTTCCCCTGGGGTTTTTAACTTTAACACACTGCTGCTATGCAGCAGCACCATGTCAAGCCCTACAGTAATAATTTCAAGATATCAGTATTTGACTTGACTGGCCAGACAATATACTGTAATTACAACAGAACTTCAAAAGCTGCTTCTATAAAATGAAGCATGGAATGGCACACGCATTCAGTAAACGCAACTTTGGGAAAACACCATTTTACCACGCCAAAAATTGGTGTGCGCTGCCCGCGCCATGTTATTAATTTATGATTTATATCGGTCTACCCGGTAGACTGATGCAAGGTCGGGGGGGTTCCCCTTTCACAACGTTTTACAAATCACATATTGGGATATGGTCTGAAAATGTTCAGTCTTGGGATTCTTTTTGGCTTTAACCCCTGCATGCGCGCGCGCGCGCGCTGCGCGCGTGCGTGCGTGCGTGCGTGCGTGCGTGCGTGCGTGCGTGCGTGCGTGCGTGCTGTGTGTGTGTGTGTGTGTGTGCGCGTGCGTGCGTGTGTGTGTGTGTGTGAAGGAAAACCCCCACTATACATGAACTTTGTCAGTATTGTTAGTCCACTGACCAGAGCCTTTTGTGGTGTTTCTGGACAGCGGTGTATGCCACCGACTCGAGGCCGGGCACTGCACTCCCTGTAGGGATGTGTAACGCGTGTGTCGAATTTGAAGTCAGTGGGGCAAACGGTTCTCGAGTTACATGCATTACAACCGTACACACACACGCGCGCACACACGCACGCAGACAGAGACGTGGCGCATTTATAGTAGGACTTTACAGATAAATTAAGAGGATTTACATTGAAATGAATGAACTCAGCTTTTTGAACGAAATGCATTGTTTTATAATAGTAGAACAAGAGGCTTGATGCCCTGTCGGTACTTGAATATCAACTTCTCATTCTTCTCTTTATGTCATCTTGTGTATTCTCTCTCTCTCTCTCTCTCTCTCTCTCTCTGTCATCATCTTTCTGAGTATTTTCTGTTGTCGTCCGTCTTCTCTCTCTCTCTCTCTCTCTCTCTCTCTCTCTCTCTCTCTCTCTCTCTCTCTCTCTCATTGTATCTCTTCCTGTTTCTGTTCTGTTCTGCTGTGCTCTCTCTGTCTCTCTCTCTATCTCCTCTTCCGCCCCTTATTTCTCTCCATCCCCCTTTCTGTATCTCAGTTCTGTCTTTGTTCACTCTTTTCATTTTGCAATACCGCCCTCATGTCTCTCTTGTTCTTTTTCTCTGACACTCTTTTGTACTCCTGCCTTCATGTCTCTCTATGATTCTCTCTCGCTCTCTACCTCTCTCGCTCTCTCACTCACACACACACACACACACACACACACACACAGAACTGCGATCGCTTACAAACTTCATTATTGTGTTCTTTTTACCCGCTCATCAATCTCTCTCTCTTTCTCTCTCTCCAGTCTAAACCGGAGATCTTAGAGCGAGCAAGCCACTAATGAAGACGAAGAGGAGGATGAGAACCCTGAACTGGAACGACTCCGTTGAAAAGGAGAGAAGGGATGAGAACGAGAAGAAACAAAAACAATGAAGTGTGATGAATGAGTTAAGCAAGAGGACTTTTATTACTTTTTCTTTTCTTTCATAAAGGACCAAATATGTTGTCGGAATAAGACCTATTTTTGGGAGGTTGAGATACTGAACCATTGTTGGAGGCCTGCATTTGATGCTTGCTGTAGTACACAAACTGGCCTGTTGGTGGCGCTTCTGTATATTTGAGTAGTGACTCTGGAGTGAAAGTACACTCACTGCTACTACTGTATGTAAATGTAGATTCCTACACACACTAGTTTGTACTCTTGGTAAAAGGTGTGTGTGTGTGTGTGTGTGTGTGTGTGTGTGTGTGTGTGTGTGTGTGTGTGTGTGTGTGTGTGTGTGTGTGTGTGTGTGTGTGTGTGTGTGTGTGTGTGTGTGTGTGTGTGTGTGTGTGTGTGTGTGTGTGTGTGTGTGTGTGTGTGTGTGTGTGTGTGTGAGAGAGAGAGAGAGTGTGAGTGTGAGTGGTGCGTGCATGCGACATAACTGGATCGTTGGCACCTATTGCGTATCACACTTAAAACGCAGAGGAGCTTTTGGAGACTATCAATCACGTTGGAGAGTACAGGCTTTGCTATTAACTGTATATTTTCTAACTCCCCTGAAAGCAGAAAGGGTAGGGGATGGCAACAATTGCAGGAAGATTCATAATTATATTTACACAAATGAATACATTTGTCGTATCTGCATCGATCCCTATGGACCTCCATAGTTTAGCCTGTGCAATACAGCTATAACCTGGTAGCAGGGAACTCCTTAAGTCTTAAACACTATGAATAGGCCTTAAGCCTTAAGACCTATTCATACTCCAGTTTTAGGTGATAAGGTGACCATCGAAAACTCAACAGTTCTTTTTTGACATTGATTACAAATCAAAACAAAAACTTCGACAAACAGAAGGACAAATATGCAGCCATTTTCTTTCTGCCTAACCCAGCATCATTGTGCGTATCCGTATACCTGCGTGGCCTTGTCTACATTGAGAAAAACCTTTTGAGAATACGCGCACTGTTCTGGAATCGCATGTCACAGGACCAAGGCACAAGTTCAAGGTCAAATGAGTAGGCTAAATTGTGTTCACCATTTAGGCATTTACGCAAACATATAGATCTTGTTTTTCAGCTGTTAACAGGCACAGATCTAACCTTGTTATGATTAATCCAAGGTGGTCACAAGTAATGGATTTTCCTAAAGAAAATACACTAAATCAGCCTCGTCGTTAGACCCTACAAAGCTGTCCACTCATATTATAATAATTCGTTTAGCGTCAGTGACGATAACCTTGGTCTCTTTAGTTCCATATTTCCACAAAATGTCCATATCACGCCCCTAATTAAAGGTCACAGGGCAAAACAAAAAATGCTCCAGACAAAGGGCTCTGACAGTGAGAAATATAATAATAGTTGCAGGGAATAATTAATTTTAGTTTAATCTCTGAAAAGTAATTGTAACTGCCTTCGGGGAAAGCATGCCCATGTGGCCTACTGTTTTTTTCTCTTAAAGTTGTGTGTATTCATTTTAAGCTCATAAATTATTAACATGGCAGTGCTTTTGCTGTCCTACAGAGGAGCATGTGTGACGTAAGAGCAAAATGGCTGCCGCGAGTGATATGTAGAAAAATGAATTTCTTTCAAAAATATTGTTGACAAGGAAGTGGGCCGTTTTAGTTTATAATTTAGTGGAATTTATAATTTAGTTGAATGTAGTAGTTGCCACTGCTCTGACTGCTTTGTCATTGGAAACATAAATCATTGAATTCAAAAGAGCGTTGCAGTGACAAATATCACCCTCCCTGCCTGGCTTCCTTCCCCCAAACATGGGCCGATTGTGTTCATTTAGACGTGCGACAAAGTCAGCCGGATGCACTAATAATTAGACTCCTAACCTAAATGCTGTATCAGCCATTTGTTCAGACCGTTTTTTTTTAAATACTAACTGTAGAAATGTTGTTATACATTTTTTGAATTACTGCTGTGCTTTACTATCCATAGCTATGACAAGTTCATCATTTAGACTCAACAACCTAAAAGCTGCTTCACTTTTCACAGTTGTCAATTGTGTTATTTTCCCTCCGATAGCCTTTGGTATAAACTGTTACTTTTAAAATATCCATTACTTGGGCTCCAGAGACTATATACTATAAACTGCCGGTCTCTCAAGCTCACAACGCAGCGTGATGCAATGTGTTTTCAGCTTGTAAATCTGCTATTTCTGGAGTTGAATCAGGCTTTCATTTATACTTTGTTGTACGACTGTGTGGTACAAAAAAGATTACATATCTCAAACTATAATAGAAAGTGTTGATGTGTGTCCAGCTGAAAGTATGTTACTTGTGTATGAGAGGTTGTGTGCCAAAGTATGAATTCGTCACTACCATGTTTTTGTTCATTTACTGGAAGATTTTTTTTCCTTTTAGAGAGAGATAGAGAGAGCTTGGAGCTAGTTTACAACAACAAGGCCTCGATGGTAGTCTGAAACACTGGTGGAAAAGAGAGAGAACACAATAGTGAGCTTTTTTATTTTATTGTTTTGATAGACCAAATGTACCCTTGTCTTCTCGTTCAATCAGAAAGCCATGAAACAAAACCAGGAAAACAAAATGAAAGAAATATTGACCAAAATTTATTTTCCTAACTGAAAACAAAAATGCTTGTGTGTTAAAGGTCTTGGGGGAGAAAAACGTGTATATATTGATTTATCCTATACAAACAGTATAAATGATAGATATAACCGCAAATTATTAAAAAGAAAAATGCATAGTTTTGAATCCTGCGTTAGTTATTTGACTGTATTTACTGTTGGTTGACTCAAATGCTTCAAACCTCTGTCTGACCAGCTGCAGTACTATGACATATTCGTTCAGTAGCGACTAAAGTTTACTCTGTTGTATTTGTCATCTTTTATTTCTTTCTTTTTGAAGGAGGGAAGTGTTTACCTTTAGACGTGTCTGTCTAAAAAGACAGGAGACGAGGAAAAAACCTGAGATTCTTTAGTATGACCTTCTGTCGATGTTTGCTTTAATCTCTGTTGTTTTCTTCCCTTTGCTAATATTCACATTCTCGTTCCGTTGCACCTTGTAGGGGACAACAGTAGAGAGCTATTTAGAGAAGACTTTTCAGTTGAATGTAAAACCAACCACTTAAAATAAACTACTCCTTTTCCTGCGGGGAAATATTGTGCAGTGTTTTATTATTATGATTATTATTTATTTATTTACTTTTGTCCTCCGACGTTGAGTCACACTGCTGTCAGTCATATTTGTTTACTGTGTGTGAAAGAAGGGGGAGTAGAATGACAATTTCTTTCTTTCACGAATTCATCTTTTGAGACAGGCCTGTTCCATTTCTCTGCAGTATTTCCAGGGGAATATTTTGTTATTGCGATAAACCTACAGGAATTTGTCTGGTTGTAGTTGGTGCTGAGATATCGACAGCTTGTAGAGATTCACCGTGTGTATATAGCCACACATACAGTAGTGCAGGAACAACACCATCTCAGGATGTTTTCATTTGGGGAAGTTGTATTTATACAACGCAGTTTCGGGAGAAGAGACCTCCTTCCGCTTGACCTTAACCACTGCTCCTTCATTATCAACAACTCCTCCCTCCTTATCAACCACTCCTCCCTCATTATCAACAACTCCTCCCTCCTCATCAAACTCACCTGCCTTTCATTATCACCCGGCCAATCCCCAGTGCAATCACCACAGTATAAATACACCTGCGGTCTCTCAACCAAGTTGTTTGTTCTGCTCCACGACAGACCAAACATGGGTTGTGAGTACTGCACTTGTAGATCGGCTATTTTCACTATTCTTCAAAATCACCATCCTCCTCCACCCCAACCTCCTCCTTCCGCCTCGATTCTCTAGGAATCCAGGGGGGGCAGTGACGGAGCAGAGACGACCAACCGCTCATTCCGAGCAAAGATGACCGTCACCTCCAGAGACTACGCCCCCACCCTGAGTCTCGCCCTACCTTGGGTTCCTCACTCCACTCCGCATTCATCTCATTCTGTTTCAATAAACTGTTAATCTTGAGCGAAGGTGTGGTCTCTTACTAAGTGAAAGTTCACTTAAACCGGCTTTACTGTTATGTTATTTCAACATGACATTTCACAACAAAAAAGAAATCGGCTGGTTGAACTATTTGAACCCATTTTGTGCGGGAACCCCTTTTTGATGTTTTAAAGTATTATGTTATACTTTAGCTATTGAAAAATAGCAGATCTACAAGCTCATAGCGCGGCGCCGTGCTATGAGCTTGTAGATCTGCTATTTTTCTTGTAGGTCTAGGCTATTTTGGAAAAATCGTGAAAATGTGCCTCAAATCTTTGAATATATATTATTACATTTTTTTAATTTCGACGTCGGACCTAAATGGGTTAAAAGGTTTTTCAAAATAGTAAAAAGTGATAAGGGGTGGCCCTCAGAGAGCATGCCATCAAAACAACAAGGAGGGACTTGGATAAGGAGGTGGGCACTCCTTGTTGAGGAAGGGTCTGAGACTTTGGATACTGAGAAGAAGTACACTGTACCTACATATAGCCTACACTACAGGATTGAGTCATCGCTCACCACCGCTCAACGTTATTTCAGCTCCGGTGGTCACCACCGAAAATCCAGACTATGAATGAGCCTTTAAAGGACAACTGTCTGTCCAGCCAAGACCACTCCAGACAGGTTCTTGGCAGTTTGAGCTGGAGTCACCAGGGTGTTGGAGATGGAGATACAAAGACTTCTGCAGGGGGGCAACCCAGTGGTCTCTGCAAGACGTCCTTTTGACATTCATATCTCTCGACAACCAAAATACGACCTATTTTCTCAGTGGTCATTTTTATCTAGTCTAAAAAAAAGATGTAATATAGTGGTTGTCATTGGTTTGAACTTTGAATGTCTCACGTGCATGGTCTCTAGAAAATGAAGTTGAAATGAAACATTTCAAATTTTCACCAAATTAGACTCCTATGTCTATCTCGCTCTTTTGAAATATAGGCCTACGCAGCCTACCGCACGTGACCTAATTAACCCACGGGCTGTCGTGCACAAAAGGAGAAAAAAAGGCGGTAAAATAATGTTCTATTGGAGTGACGACCTGCACTGACTGAACACTGAAGACAAGCTTAACAAACGGGTAACAGGTAAATATCTTCTATAGGCTATAAATGTGTTACACTGTTAATTAATATATGGTCGCTATAACACATATAATATTTATATAAATAAGACGTTATCTAATTTGTGTAGTGGGCCTAGTAGTAGGCCTAATTGAGGCTAGCCTATTTGCTGCATGTCATCCTCTCACATTTGACTGCTAACTTATTTAGGATAAGAACCTTGGCGTCCTTGTTTTGGCCAAATTTAAACATAAATTGAATGTGTGTACTACACACATTCAATGAATGGAACAATGCCACATTGGAACACCACACACTGTAGTGTTCCAATGTGGCATTGTTCCTGTGGAGCACTGGAGCCTACCTCAGAATTGGCTACAGTGGGCAGTGGGCACAGGCAGCCACGCATGCAGACATTGGGCATGCAAATATGACTCATGGTCTGTCATGTTATTGATTGATATAGGCTAGACAAAATAAATCATTTTATAATTTCGGCAGTATTTTGAAATGAGAGGTAGACTCTAACAAACTAAAGGAGGCCTGTTTGAAAGTGTTTCTTCACGCAACTACGACAGTTCCACCGCGAGATGGCGCCATTGCTCCATGACCGTACTAGTACTACCATGGTGGTTGTGACCAGAGTGTAGAGTAGGAGAGTAGCGACACGCTTTGAACTATCCCATTGAGATAAAATGAGCACTTGATTGATTGATTGATTGATTGATTGATTTAACAGTTTGCAGAATTACAGTACATTTCAATGCACAACTCAATACAAAGACTGTAAACTGTGAGTGGACGACCAATAAAGCACTACGCTTGTTTACAAGAGGGTCCACCATGTTCAATTCATCATAACATTTAGAGACATACAAATATACAAAAAACAAAAAAAAGGATCATCATACTTCCGCATTCCATTGTTACAATGGGAGTCAACGCTAGTGTCGCCACTCTTACTATTGCACTCGGGTTGTGACCAAATTGGACATGTTGCGCTGCACAACTCATGTCTAATCACACTGGGGAACACCGCCAGCCAGTGTCCGTTCCGGCTCCCTGCTCCCTGCCTCCCTCCCTCCCTTCCTTCCCTGCAGCTTATCAAAGTGTTATTGCGCCTCCAGATGGGATGCGCTTCATTTATTTAATTTGATTCACCTATATAGACCGTGCCCGCTACGGTTTACAAGACCAAATCAATAGGCGCTGTAAAAATGGATTTCGGCCCAGGCAATTAAGAGGACTGGACTGTCTAGGCTGAGTGTGCAGCATGTGAGCATATTCTGATGAGTTATAAATGTGTTGGAAGTAATTGACCTGCAAGAACCCACTTTGCGTAAAGAAAAGAAAGGAAAAAAATCCCTATCGATCGAATTGATGAGTAATAAAAGTTGATTGATTAGGGCTGGTTGCGCAACAGCAACAGCGTGCGCAATTAGACCGTGATTTTCAAACAGGTGCGTCTGTTTTAGAGTGATTCTTCTCTTCATGCATCAATAACCATGCAGGGGGAGAGGGAGAGAGAGAGAGGGGGGGGGGCAGAGAGCGAGAGAGAGAGGGAGAGAGAGAGAGAGAGAGAGAGAGGGGGGGGAGGGGGGGACAGAGAGAGAGGGGCGGAGAGAGAGAGAGGGGGGGCAGAGAGAGAGAGAGGGAGAGAGAGAGAGAGAGAGGGGGGGGGACAGAGAGAGAGGGAGAGAGAGAGAGAGAGGGGGCAGAGAGAGAGAGAGGGGGACAGAGAGAGAGAGAGAGAGGGGGGGGGCAGAGAGCGAGAGAGAGAGAGGGGGACAGAGAGAGAGAGAGATAGAGAAAGGGGGGGAGTGGGACTGTGGGAGTATTTTTTGTGATTCATTTTGCGGAGTGTGCATGGTGGTTGTTTCAGCGTCGACAAAACGGAGCTCTCGTGTGCGCGTTTAGGAGGGAAAACAACTCGAAAGGAGACTGGACGATTAAAAAAAACAAAAAAAAACAGGTGGGTGTTTATAGGGGAAAATAATATACAACACGTACATATTGACTTAATTGGGTGCCTTTTCTCTGATATCTCGGTTATGGCTTTACAGCATTAGGCTATACTATAGGAATTCCTCAGCACCCAGTCCCCCCCCGCCTCTCTCTCCCTCCCTCCCTGTCATTCTTTCGCATGGAGTTAATTGGGTGTCTTCCCTCGACCGTCGACTCTTCTCTTCTTCTCCAGGACTATTATTAATATTTATTTCCCCATTACAACAACAACAACAACACGGTCACCGTCACGGGCGGGAGGGACACTTTCCCTCTCCAACTGGTTGTGACGCACGCCTTTCAACCCCCTCCTCTCATTGTATTTTATATTTTCTTTAATTTAGCTTAAATCCGTGCATTCCGCTGGTGGGGGGATTCCAGAAGGATTGAGAGAGAGAGAGACCCACACAGAGACCGAGAGAGAGAGAGAGAGAGAGAGAGAGAGAGAGGGGAACAGACTGCCAGTGGAAAAAACTGCTGAGCTCCGCAAGGAAGTTGCCCGAGGGCGGACAGGGATGATGCGCTCTCATCTTCAGCGCGCTGGAGACACCGGAGGGTCCCCTTCGTCTTCTTCTTCTTCACACTGGATATGAGGTATCAACAGAAATCTCATCTCTTCTCATTTGCGGCTTATTTATTTTTTATTTATTTTTGTCTTCTGGCGATGTTGCGCTGGTGGCGTACCCCATGTTGGTGTCACTTATTTGGTGTGGTTGTTTTTGCACAGATGCAGCGGGTATACCCCCGTGTCAGTCTCTGATGGCATTTCTGGGGATTAAGGATTGCCGTTATTTCTGCCGTTTATGAGGTGGAGGGGCTTCTCTCTCTCCTTCCTTCTCGGGATCTAATTTTCATTTGATTCCCCCAATCATCATAATTAATTTGCGACAGCCTGGGACAATGGAGATATGACATCGCATTTGTGTGTGATCAATAACAGTGCATTCTTGCGCATGGATTGGACACATTTATTTCCATTATACATTCCAATAGCACGTTGGTTGTTTTTTTGGATATAAACTAAAGTAGGCCTATCTGACAAACGCGAATGCTGCAGGTAACAATTATTTTCTCTTCCCTGTTGCTGCCAGCCACTGTCTTAATTAGGGGGTGTAGTCTGGATGCCATGACACACACACACACACACACACACACACACACACACACACACGCACACACCTGGTTTCTCCATAATGCCCTCAACCTGTAGGTCTCCAAGCATTGACTTTAACCACAGAGGTGTTATAATGATAAACGGCCAAACCCATTACCTTATAGTTTGTCAGCACTAGCACTATGGGAGCCATATACTATATACTTTCATGATTGTGAAAGGTCTGTCATGCATGCACTTCATTTGAGTGTGAGGGGTGACATGCGTATGTGTTCATTCGTGTGTGTGTGTGTGTGTGTGTGTGTGTGTGTGTGTGTGTGTGTGCGTGCGTGCGAGAGAGAGAGAGAGGGTATAGGTGGATGTCGGATGTTGTAGTTGCCATAAGAATCTGAAATGAGATGTGGTGATGGCATGCTTTTAGGGTGGTGTGTGTGCGTGTGCACGTGCGTGCGGTGGGGGCAGGGGGGGCTTTTAAGGTGTGTGAGTGGGAGAGAAGGGGGTTGCATAATGGTAGCATGTAATGCAAAGGGCACGACGACGGTGTGATGGACTCCCAAGAGCTTTATTTGTCAGAAATGCACAAATCAAATGTCATTCTGTAACTGCAGGGGGGAAAACGAGACAGACACAGAGAGAGAGAGAGAGAGAGAGAGAGAGCGAGAGAGAGAGAGAGAGAGAGAGAGAGAGAGAGAGAGAGAGAGAGAGAGAGAGAGAGAGAGAGAGAGAGAGAGAGAGAGAGAGAGATGAGATGAGATGAGATGAGATGATTATATCCACACAAGGTGGATGGATGAAAGAGAGATACAGATGATGGGAGGGGAGACTATATGGATGGGTGGATAGATAACATACAGAGAGAGAGAGAGAGAGAGAGATCACTTTCTGAAATGAGCATCATGCTCCCTGGGGAGAAGAGGTGGCCTGCAATGTGATAGAGCAGTCTGAAGAGGAGAGCAGAGGAGCGAGCAGGAGAGGTGAGGAGGAGAGAAGAGAACAAGGAGATAAGGGCTAGGCAATAAAGAGGAGAGAGAGGAGATGTAAGAGGAGTCGGGGGCATGATGAGAGAGAGGAGAGGAGGGCATAGCAGATAGGGAATGAAAGACATGCAGTGGAGGAGAGGATGATGAAAAAATAAGAAAGGGAGACGTGAGGAAGTGATAGAAGAGCAGGAAGGAAGCAGGGAGGGGAAGAACTGATGAGAAATGCAAGAAATGAGGTGCAGAGGACAGGAGGAGGAGGAGGAGGAGGAGGAGGAGATGCACGGGGATGAGGAGAGGAAACAATATAGGTGAGGGGATGAGAGGAGGAAAGAGCTTTCAGGGGAGGAGAAAGGACAGGCACGGAGGAGAGGGGGAGACGGGGAAGCTGGAGGCAGCAAGGCGAGGGGGAGACGGGGAAGCTGGAGGCAGCGAGGAGAGGGGGAGACGGGGAAGCTGGAGGCAGCGAGGAGAGAGTGCTGAAGGGGAGGGTGGTACAGATTGTGGTGAATTAAAAAGATCGATGAGGCAGGCTGTGAATCGCAGGGCAGAACACTCAAATGATAATCCATCGAGTTGCGACGCAGCGCGTTATTAGCCCGAAGATCTGTTATGTCGGCAAGCGCCACCGGCCACCGCCATGCGATGGAATATTTATATTAGGCATAACACTATCTATCTGCCTGGCACCCACCCAGCCCCTAAGCACCACAACGCTCCTCTCTCCTGCACGAAGAGAGGATACACAGTGGAATTGAGAGGTCTTTGGGGAAAGGATTTGGCATTATCATGATGGTGTCAGCGTGAACCTTTCCCTCCTCCTTAGATCTCTCTATATCAGGTGTAGCGCTTTTTTTTTAAACCATTATACGCACCCTCCTTTCCGCCCTGCCTGCCTGCCTGCCTTTTAATCCATTGAGACCTGGAACGCATCCATGTCACGTTAGCGTTTAACCACATTAACCATTAACCCATTTTGGGGCGGGAACCCCTTTTGGTGTTTTAAACATTGTTATAATTTAGCTATTGAAAAAATAGCAGATCTACAAGCTCATAGCGCGCCACCGAGTGGCGCGCTATGAACTTGTAGGTCTGCTATTTTTGAAAAATCGTTAAAATGTGCCTCAGATCTTTCCGAAAATTGTCATGATTTAGAAAACTTTGTTTTTTTAATTTCGACGTCAGGCCTGAATGGGTTAAGCAGGCCTGCAAACAGCCGTTCAGGATTTATGCAGTTCCGACCTATACCTGTTTGAAAAGACCTCATGACATAATCAAATGTGAACTTCAAAGAGAGAGAGCTGTACATTTGAAATGAATTAATTAAGGCCTGCTATAGATGAGGTTAAGTTTCCTCTCTTTTTCAATGTGCAGAAGAATCATGACGGAGCGTACATCTTACATTGTAGTACTTCAAGAGACCTTAATTAAAGATGTAGGGAACACTGTTCCTTTAAAAGAAAAAAGGCTTTATTTCATCATAGCTTATAGAGAATAAGAGGGAGGGGAAAAACGCACGCGCACACACACACACACACACACACACACACACACACACACACACACAAGAAGTGCTCTACATATTGTTTTTCTACAAAGGAAATGAACCTAAACTGACTCATTGTTCATTATCTAACCCAGCGGTTCCCAAACCTTTTTGGCCATGTTACCTGTTACCTCCTGACCTAGCTGACACACCCCCCCACATGGAAATATAAATTGCATAAGACATACATTTCCTATTTATCCACATATATGCACATATATGAACCTGAATATGGCATATATATGCAGCATAGGCTATATTCTGCATATACTTGTCATATGTTGGCATAATATGTTAATATATTTCACTAGTCAGAGAAAACACACCATTGGGGAGGTTTAAGGGATTTATTGACAGTAAAGAAATGGAGGGATGAATGAAATCGCGTGTGTAGGTTCCAGGGGGGGGGGGGGTCGCCGATCCTGGGGTCTTTGGGGAGGAGGTTGTATGGCGTTCGTCGTATGGCGTTCGTCGTAAGGCGTTTGTCGTAAGGTGTTCGCCGTACGCTGCGCATGGACAGTCACCCCCCAGCAGGAACCTGAGGAGGAGAGAGAGTTTTGTTTTAATCGTTTGTTCCACTTTGGCAAAGTGAATGTAGTATTCCTAGTGTGGATAAGCTCCTTTGAGGGGAGCGGGGATAGGAGCTACTATGGAGGTGAAGGGGGTGGGGGTGGGATGCGAGAAGCCTTTAGGAAGGCGGCTAGTGTGCGACGCAGCGAGGCGGGCGAAACGTGGAGGATTCTGGGTGGTACTGGGCAGGTATATATAGGGACAGGTAGATTGGCGTGGAGGGCGGAGAGTGGCGTGAAGGGCAGGGTCAATGTGTGTTTCTCCGCCTCCTGAACATCTGTTGTTCCAACTCCATTTAAAACCAGTAAGACGCCTGAGGGTGACGTGCACGCATCCGCCTCGTTGGCGGCAGACTGCTGGGCGAGCGCTGGTGCTTTGCTATGGGGGGGTCAGATCAACATGAAATTAATTCTGTACTGGCCATATAAGGAGCATGTCTTGAGTGTACAGGGTTTGATGAGGTCAGATCAACATACTGTATGGAATGTCAGAACAGGTGAGCTCCATACAGTATTATGGAGATCTAAGGGTGGTAGCACCGTAGCGGGGACATAGCCTGGCTAATAAGCCAGACCGAATCAGCCATTGGCAAAAAAAAATTGCCTGCCGGCGGATTACGGTCTGGAGAGGCTCAATTGTACGCCCATTTCCTACACCAGAGAACTGGTGTGGCCAATCGGGACACGGTATGCAATATGGGCGGGCTTTGGTACAGTGACGTTCAATGCTTGAGACCTTTGACTGACAGTAGCTCTGACCAATTGCGTCAAAGAGAAAATGTTTGAACCAGCCCCCCGGGAAACAAGATCCATACACAGCATCTCCAGACTCAAATACCACACGACAGTGTGATTTGAGTCTGGCTTATTAGCCAGGCTAGCGGGGACATTCTCTTGAGTGTACAGGGTTTGATGAGGGCCCAGGTTGGGCCGGGCCTTCATTTTCGGGCCTGTTGAGAACTCTAGTGTTCGCCGGCTTCACTAATAACTTTGGGGCAGGCCCGTCTAGAGTTTGAATGGACAAGTGGGCCTGTTGAGAACTCTAGTTTTCGCCGGCTGCCGGGCGCGGCTGCACTAATAACTTTGGGGAGTTTGAAATTTGAATGGACAAGTATAAGTCAAAAGGTAGACATCGAAGAGGAAGGATGGATGGGGAAGGATCAACATATGTCAGAACAGGTTCTGACATATAATCCATATATGGAGATCTAAGGGTTTGAGTTTTGAGGTCAGATGTAGAGTTGCTGGCCAATATGGATGACATCAGGGATCTCCGTATATGGGCTTAACTGCGACAGCAGGTCGCATTTACTATGACATCAGGGTCTCCACATCTCCATCCCTGATGATGTCACATGATGTCACGAGACCTGGGCACCCCCTAGAAGCCCCCCGCGCACCACAAGGGGTGCACGCACCACAGTTTGGGAACACCACTTCCCAAAGAGAGTGGATCTATGCAGTGCTCCTAATGAACTAGGCTTGTTTGATGCTAGCCTGTAACCTTGAATGTTGTGAACGGAGAACTGAAACTCATTCTACGGTATTACAGTAGCCCAGGATTAGTGCGTCTGTTAAATAGGTTCAAATTTGTCTATTAAAAGGGTTAAAACATGTCTTAAAGAAGATCAATCTAACGCCATTCTGACTTACAGAAATCTTTTGGACAACACTCAGCCATTTGCACGGACAAGGACCTCACAATCCACTCTTCCACGTGCCAAAAATAGTGCGTTCCATTGTGTTTCAGCGGATTGCCTCATACTTCGCAGATTAACTTCCCTCTTTTCAATTAAAACGATGGCAAATGTCTTTAACCCATTGAGACCTGGAACGCATCCATGTCACGTTAGCGTTTAACCACATTAACCATTAATTAGAAACACTCCACACCTCTGAAGGTTTGGGTGATAAAGTTGAATAAGCCCTAATAAGTCCATTTGTTACAGGAGCACAGAGGGACTGTAGCCTACAGTGTTGTGTATAATGTCAGTGGTAGTGGTACACTAATTAGGTACTATATTCTAGAATGCAGCATCTGTGTAAAATGGCAGCTGTTTGGATCGCCTGCTGGGTTCACACCTGGCGGTGCCTCAGGTGATTAAAAAAAACACTGAAAAAGGGTTTTAATAACAGTATTTATTAAAGAAAGAAAGAAAAAGAAACGCATTGCATGGTTGACCAGTCAGCTCTGGCATTGTGTAACAACAAGAGATGCTTTATGAGTAATTCATACAATAATGTCTAGCGGCAGACATCATGAAATGCAGAAAATCTATAAAACATCCCAAACATTAATAAAGGACAAAATAAACAACAGAAAGCAAACCTTCAATCTCCAGCTGCACTATAGGGCTATTATATTATGCCCTATAAACTAGGGCAGCTTTCAGGAGATAGCAATCCAATGAGGTCTGGCCTTAATCTCAACTCAAGGTTGTTCAGTTCATTAGATGAAGATATCATTATTTATAGAAAAAATAAATGCAGTGCAGTGAAAATAAAGCTATAGTCCATGGCAGTCGATGTGTTCATTCTCACATGGCAGTCGATGTGTTAATTCTCAGAGATATCCTGTTTATAAGGTGAGATCAGTGGAAAACAAATGTTTACATTTGGGGATTTGCGAGATACATATTTCAGTAAGCCTTCCATACATGAACAACACTGAAGATTAGAATAACGCCTCTGGCAAATTATTTACACAGCAACACACCATTGTGTAGTGTGTACCGTATTGATGTTTCTCTAAAGCCATTGAATTGGAAAATGTGTTGAGAAGACTATATTTGTAGAGATTGTTCAGGACTATCAGACCCAGGCCCAGAATGAATCTAAGGGCTCCATTTTCGTCACCGCTAAACCCCTTATCCCTAAACTTCTTTGCCTTTTTTTTTTACTATTTTGAAAAACATTTTTGAATAGTTCAACTAGCCAATCTACATTGACACGTTGTGAGCTTGTAGACTGGCCATTGTAACTATTAAAAAATGTTTTGCAAAATAGTAAAAAAAAAAAAGGCAAAGAAGTTTAGGGATACGGGTTTAGCGGTGACGCAAATGGAGCCCTAAATCTCATGTAAAGGAATGGATATTCTACAGAACTAGGACGAATAGGCCGACGCATATTCTAAAATATTATAGTTGATTAAGGGAATATAATAATATAGCTCTATTATGCTCCGATGAAGGCTCTCATTCGTTTTGGTGTGTGCCAATAAGAAAGTGGAACTCTGAGCACTTGAGTCTTCCATTTATTTGAAATTCGAGATGTGCTACAGTACCTTTTGGGGATTTTGGGTCTTAAAGGGGCATTCCACTCATTTTCAACATTTTACTATGTCATTAATATACCTTAGAGCTGTTGTGTGGAAATAATAAAAAAAAGTCCCCCCATTCTATGTTTCTTAGAACTGGAGGTCTGAAAAAAATCATTAACATGGTGAAACACATCTTGATGACATCATCAAGATGTGTTTCACCATGTTAATGATTCTTTTCATACTTTTCATACTAAGAAACACAGAATAGGGGGACTTTTTTATTATTTCCACACAAAAGCTCTAAGGTATGTTAATGACATGGTAAAATGTTGAAAATGAGTGGAATGCCCCTTTAAGCACTCCACTGGGAAAACCCATTGTTTGATGCACAACCTCGTTTTCCTATTAAGGAATACAATATAGATTATAATTTTTTTAGGACTCTACCAGAACTAGCTTTACTGAATACTTGTCGGATGGTAAAACAACGTGCGGTCGTAGGAGGCTTCTTTGTACGAAGGTTTCATGTGCCAAACATAACGATCTGCTGTGCAAGATTGCCGATGTTTGGCAGGTGACACCGTCATATGACGGAAGCATAAATGTGGCTGAAGGGACAGTTTCCACAGCCAGGCCATCAGGCTGGCTGTGCCCACAACGCGTTGCAGCGCGACACATTGTGTGGCTATTTTCACCATGCAAACCAAGTATAAAATGACTTATACTGGATCTCTTGTCCACTAGTCCCTTCCTAACATTTTAGTCTAGTTTTTATTTGGTGACGAAATCGACAGTATGTTTAGTCTTAGTTTTTATCATCATAGCTTAGTTTTCATTTAGTTTCCATTTCGTTTTTTGTCAGTGAAAAAAGGTAGTCGACGAACATTTTTCGTCTTAGTTTTAGTCGACGAAAACAACACTGGTACATACTGTAGTCACCTATAATTATACCTATCTGCTGTTACAGTATCTGCTCTTTCTTGTTTCTTCATGGACTATTTTATTTTACTCACACAGACCCGTCCGCCCTGATTTTACACAAATATCCTCTTAAATCTTTTATGTGTATTTGAATAACAGACACAATAGACCTGTTGTACATTTGACTATATATTAAATATGTAAGCACGATTCTAGTGCGTGTATACAGTATATACCTTTATACCTTTTCATGCACATTTTATTAACTCTGATTTTAATTTGTATTCTTTAACAATGTGTAACCATAGGGAACTTCAGTCAGGAGGACAACTCAAGAAGGGATGGAATATATATTGATTGAATATATAAAAGATATATTTTTATTATAGTTTGGCGATGAATTGGATCTGCTTTTTAGGTACTCAACTCAAGCGCATCAGTCCCAACAATAGGGACTCCGAATCAGATCCAAAACGACAGGTGGAAGCTGGGGTGGAGGAGGGTGAGACAGGTGGTAGCTGGGGTGGATGAGGGTGAGACAGGTGGTAGCTGGGGTGGAGGAGGGTGAGACAGGTGGTAGCTGGGGTGGAGGAGGGTGAGACAGGTGGTAGCTGGGGTGGAGGAGGGTGAGACAGGTGGTAGCTGGGGTGGAGGAGGGTGAGACAGGTGGTAGCTGGGGTGGAGGAGGGTGAGACAGGTGGTAGCTGGGGTGGAGGAGGGTGAGCAGCAAAACTTTGGCATATGGCGGCGCAGCGGAATTAGCAGCAGCAAGCAAGCAAGCAGGAGGAGGAGTGCAAACCCTTCCAGTTTAAATAGCCAGTATGAAGATGGAGTGAGTGTGTGATTGGCTGACTGAACCATGTGAATGAGAAGGTGATGCTGAGGCAGCCCAATTAACGCCGACAGCAACTGCACTGGGGTTTCGTGACTGAACTTGCTCTGCGCATGTCTGTGACAGACAGGCGCGATGCTCATTTGCACAAAATAATTTCATCCTCTCCATTACGCTTGGTGTTAATTGTGTTGTGACGATAAAGTTCAGTTTGAGGTCAAGAGCTGTGGTCCTATTTCTATTCACATAGCTTTGCTGTGGCGTTTCCCCATTTTATTAGATCATTATTTGTTTGAGAGGTGAACATAAATAAGTTAATTTGGGGGGTGCCAGCCAGGTCATCCTAATAGTCTAGTTTTAGCTGAGGATGTTTTGCCTTTCTGCATTAATGATGTCAGGAGGATATTTATGTAAGCCCTGCAAATTAAATTGTGCAAGTACGAGGCCAAACGAAAAAAATCTCATTGTTGGCGACCAATGCTGACCATGCATCCCTCTGTTTAAGTTGAAGGCGAAGGCAGTTGAAGAGTACACTCTACACTCTGCTGTCTTAATCAGCAGGGGTTTTGGGGGATAAATGTTTTGCAGCGCAAGTCCTTCCGTGGAAAAAAAAGGTGTTTTAACCCATTTTGGACCCAAAAGGCTTCTAAATCCTAAATAGTTTTCTGAAAAACCCATGTTTTTATGTCAGTTGTACTCAACCTTTTTCATGTCAAGGACCCCCATAATTATCTCTATTGGGCCATGGACCCCCGTCTCAAAATATGTTGTTCCAGGGACCCCCCAGAAGCAAATATTTTAGTTAAAAATGTTCGCACTGAAATATATATTCAAAGATTTGCACCACATTTTCACAACTTTTCAAAAATAGCAGACCTACAAGTTCATAGCGCGCCACTCGGTGGCGCGCTATGAGCTTGTAGATCTGCTATTTTTCAATAGCTAAAGCATAACGTAATGCCAAACAAAAAGATCTCATTGTTGGCGACCAACGCTGACCATGCATCCCTCTGTTTAAGTTGAAGGCGAAGGCAGTTGAAGAGCTAAACCCTACACTCTGCTGTCTTAATCAGCAGGGGTTTTGGGGGATAAATGTTTCGCAGCGCAAAGTCCTTCCGTGGAAAAAAAAAATGTGTTGAGTTAGCAAAAACCAGGAAGACATTGTGAATTCCTGAGGTTAGCAGATGAGTCGGAAACGAGCTAACCTACATAACGGATTGGGTTTTTAATCACTGGCCTTTACAAGTGGCTTTGACCTAATTCCATTTAGAGTAGAGGGAGAGGGAAGGAGGGAAAGAGAAAGAAACTGATTAATTAATTGGGACGGAATCGAATTATAAATGGATTTGTCGGGAGAGAGAGAGAGAGAGAGAGAGAGAGAGAGAGAGAGAGAGAGAGAGAGAGAGAGAGCATGCTGGGATGAAACGGGAGATCTGAGAGGGGGAAAAAAACACGAGGCACCCTCGGGAGAGAGAACAAACTACTGATAGGACCCCAGCTTGATGGCAGAGCAAAATACGCTATGAAATGGAGCATGGTGGTAGTTCAGGTAGGAACACACCCTCCAATCTCATTGGCTATGCCTATGATTCTGGGCGGGGACCACCTTTTAAGCATGATGTTATGCTTTAGCTATTGAAAAATAGCAGATCTTTTGCTGTTTTTTGTCTTTTTCTTTTGAGTTTGTCTTGTCTTGTTAAAAAAAAAAAAAAAAAGGAAATCATGATTCTGTAATTCATTGTTTTGAATAATGATGATGTCTGCATTATCAATAAATAAACCTTTAAAAAAAAAAAAAAAAATAGCAGATCTACAAGCTCATAGCTAACCCTAACCCTTTTTTTAAAAATCGTGCAAATGTGGCGCAAATCTTTGAATATATTCTTTTAGAACGAACGTTTCTAACTCAAATCTTTGCTTCAGGGGGGGTCCCTGGAATAACATTTTCAGATGGGGGTCGGTGGCCTATTCCATATAATTCTGGGGCTCCTTGACATGAAAAAGGTTGAGAACCACTGACATAAGAAACATAGGTTTTTCAGAAAACCGATTTTTGAAGACATTTGTAGAATCGACGTCAGGTCGAACAACCCTGTACGGTGTCTAGCAGAGTCACTCAGGGCTCTATACTGATGACGTTTCTGTTTTCGCTCTACATTAAATATCTGAAAATAGATGATCGACAAGCTCACAACGCGTTCCAGCAGAATGGATGCTGGGGTTTGTTAAATGCTCAGCCTCTCTCGCTCGTTGCTACCACCAATGATAGCTTGTCAGTGACCAAATAGCCTCGGAAACCCAGACGTTTTTATTTCCAGGTAGGGAAAAAGAAATCGATCACTCTCTGCTGATTTCTGATCGTCAGAAATCAGCAGATAGCACCTATTTACCTGATAGCACCTATTTGTTAAATTGACGCACACCCGTACACACACACACACTCCTCTCCTTAATTAGTCTCATGTCGCGCAGCTGCGTCTAGATTCTCCCGGCGGCTCCTGCCGGGAGCTGCCTATGCCATAGAAAGCATAGGTGGACCCCAGGCTAGTGACCAAACTCCTACCTCCTCCACAACCTTCCCATGTTGTAGAATTTAGGTCTTCACTATGTCAGCTTGTTACTGGATGCAGGTTCATATGTACTGTATGACATCATGTTATTTACAGTATAGAGCACCGAAGTCTGACATCCATATTGGTAGAGGGCGCAAATCCATGGGTTCGTGTACTTTTTATTTGCATTGTAATCCCCATAGGGGGATTTTAGATCGCATCATATAATAACTGTGTTTGAAAAATAAACTCCACTATGAAGAATCAACTGAGAAAACACTATTGTTACTGCTACTGAATTAGTTACATTTTCGCTAGAAACAGACTGTATCATATATGAGTGACTGACTGTCGCAAACGATACAGAGCCGAGACAGCTTGTTTATTTTTGGACCACAATGCTCATATGAAACGATTTTAAGATGACCCCATCATGTTATTCTCCATAGAGAAATGACTTCTGTGAACCGGGGGAATCGAGGGGACGAGCGAGTGACGTCAGGCGCTCTATACAGTAACAGAGACACCTCCCTGACAATAACGCCGAGACAGCTTGTTTATTTTTGGACCACAATGCTCATATGAAACGATTTTAAGATGACCCCATCATGTTATTCTCCATAGAGAAATGACTTCTGTGAACCGGGGGAATCGAGGGGACGAGCGAGTGACGTCAGGCGCTCTATACAGTAACAGAGACACCTCCCTGACAATAACGCCGAGACAGCTTGTTTATTTTTGGACCACAATGCTCATATGAAACGATTTTAAGATGACCCCATCATGTTATAAACCGCCCCCTAAGGTCTTCCACTGCTGGCCTGCTCGCTTTGCCTAAAAAAAAAATGGCAATACGCCCTATGAAGGGTTCCTCTATCTAATTCCACCTCCAGGGGGTATTGTGAGCTCAAGAGTCCAGACTGTTTCACGCTTGTCCAGATTTGTTCTAAACATCAGAAGGTGAAACGCACCTTGAGGTTTGCAAAAAAAACCACGAGGATCTTTGCATCACTGAGCGCCTTTATTATCACATTCTGAACGGGAACCCCTTTTGGTGTTTTAACTAAGCATTATTTAGCTATTGAAAAATAGCAGATCTACAAGCTCATAGCGCGCCACCGAGTGGCGCGCTACGAGCTTGTAGGTCTGCTATTTTTTGAAAAATCGTGAAAATGTGGCACAAATCTTTAAATATATATTCAGTCTTATATATTCAATATAAGACTTTTTATTTATATCGACGTCAAGCCTAAACGGGTTATAGCAGCTGTCTTATTCGCCCATGACACATCCATGACACATCCATGACACATCCATCACCTTCATAGCCATTAGTAATACACTTTCAAATACACCCCCCCCCCCCCCCTCTACAACCAAATCTCCGTCGTGAGCTGGTATATCTGCTACAATGCTGCGTGCTCGCCCTAGAATAGGGATGTTCGGGTTCATGTGGTTAACCCATTTTGACCTGGGAACGATTCTAAAAATGTCTTCTACATCCTGACAGTTTTCTGAAAAAGCTATGTTTATGTATTGTCGTTCTTCGATTTTTCAAAAAATAGCAGACCTACAAGCTCGTAGCGCGCCACTCGGTGGCGCGCTACGAGCTTGTAGATCTGCTGTTTTTCAATAGCTAAAGCATAACATAATGCTAACACCAAAAGGGGGTTCCCG
>NC_136804.1:1586887-1589387 GCF_951216825.1 Electrona antarctica
AGAGAGAGAGAATAGAACAGAATTGTCTGATCCAATGGCAGATGTGTTATTATGTATCCCACTTGGAAGCCCTGCTGTGATTGGCCAGTAGTCGCTGTGATTGACAGTTCTTGTTTTTGCAACTATGCCCAACCCTAACCTCAGTAAAACTATGCCTGCCCCTCCACCTCTACATGTGTAGAAATGTTAAAGTGGCATGCATGGGGCACTATTGATTTCGTCGACTAAGACTGACATCCGTCGACTACCTTTTTTCATAGACGAAAACTAAATAAAAATTCAGCTATAATGACTAAAACTATGACTACATACAATTTCGTCAACAGATAAAAACAAGACAACATGTTAGGGAGGGACAAGTGGAGAAGAGATCCAGTAGAACTAAAAGACAAGTCATTTTATGTTTGTGACACTTTAAAGTAGAATCATTATTAGATCTTATTCTTTATATACAAGATGTTGCAGGTGGCTTATTTTAGAATCATATTATTTCATCTGATCAATCAATTAAAATTAATTTAATTTCTGGAAACAGCATGAGCATGCAGAGGATAGAGACTGTTAAAACACGAAGCCCTCCAGTATCGTAGAAACCGTATAGTACCCTAGCCTGCCAGACCCAGAACCTACGTTTTCCAGGGTTTATATTCTTTAATCCATGTTTTTATCCGATCAAATCGTTAGCTACCGTTCGTTAGCACAACAGTCCAAGTGGGACAGTGGCCACGGCCATTTTGAAGATGCGCGCGCATCCACTTACTTGCATTGTATGGGCTGCATTCAAAGCCCTTTATCTCAGAAACGACATTCATTGTGCCGTTTCTGGGGAAGACAAGGTTTTTCAACGGCCTGTAGCAGGCGTTGTGATGCTCGCGGTCGGGGTTTTCACCACCGACCGAGAGAACAACAACCAGTCAACACACCACACACAGCAGTTTGTCATTGCAACATGTGGTTACGGATATTTGGCTCTTCAGAGTAAGTGTTATGCGCGATAAAACCGTGGCAATACGCTATCGAGGGATTTATTAATGCTGGCAGGAATTGGGTGTTAATGCAGTGCGAAAGGCAACAGCAGGCTTCAGGAAGCTCTCCCCTGTCAGGTGAAAAGAAGCAGCTTGGACTCCTCATGCATAGAAGGAAGCATGAGGTCAGTCCGCTGCCCCCCCAGGTTGGCAGAGGAAGTGTAGCGCCCAGGATTACATTAGATAATTGACACTGGGTGAAAAAATGGGTTACAAAATTGTGGGATAAAACATTTGTAAAAAAAAAAATGATATAGTATAGAAACATGGAGATACAAGCAACAAGGCTTTTAAGTGGGCTAAGATTCTCAACCAATATCTCTTTCCTTCTGTCTGTGTTGTGTTCATTAGTTATGGATATGAACCTCTCTCTCTCTCTCTCTCTCTCTCTCTCTCTCTCTCTCTCTATCTCTCTCTCTCTATCTCTCTCTCCAATAGGTTCTGCTGAAGATGTAAATTGAGGATTATTATCATCGCAGAAGGAAGTCTACTCCACATCAACATCATCGCTGCCTGTCCCCCTCTCTGTCGCTCTCAGCTACACTCTTTTGGAATATGATTGGCTCATGGAGCTCGGCTAGCTGCGCCCCTGGGGTCCTGACACCCTTCTGCACTGACCAATAGGAAGGGCCTACAAATGTTTTTGCAAAGCGCTTGATTGGCTCATCGGAATATTTGCCCCGTGCTCCTCTTATCCTATCACCCGCCAACCGCAGCCTGCCATTCGTCGTCATGGCGATTATGGAGCCACTATTTCGGAACAACGCCTCCTTCCCTCCCTTCCGCCGCGCCTCCCGCTTCCTCGTCCTGCTCGCGGCCGCCTCCTGCGCCTGGCTCCTCCCCCTGGCCATGGCCCAGCGACTCCCCGTCGACCCCCAGGCCGCGCCCGAGTACGCCCACTCCATCCGACTGGACGGCGACATCATCCTGGGCGGGCTGTTCCCCGTGCACGCCCGCGGCGACCGCGGCACGCCGTGCGGCGAGCTGAAGAAGGAGAAGGGCATCCACCGCCTGGAGGCCATGATGTTCGCCATCGACCTCATCAACAAGGACCCCGAGCTGCTGCCCAACATCACGCTGGGCGCGCGCATCCTGGACACGTGCTCGCGGGACACGTACGCGCTGGAGCAGTCGCTCACCTTCGTGCAGGCGCTCATCGAGAAGGACGGCTCGGACGTGCGCTGCGCCAACGGCGACCCGCCCATCTTCACCAAGCCGGACAAGATCGTTGGCGTGATCGGAGCGGCCGCCAGCTCCGTGTCCATCATGGTGGCCAACATCCTGCGGCTGTTCAAGGTAAGGGCTGAGTGACCACACACCTGTTTCTGCCAGGTACTGGCTGTTCTATTCTATTCCATTCTATTCTATTCCACTCTAATGCAGTGGTTCTCAACCTGTGGGCTGTGCTGTAAGGATGTTGCAAACCGACCCCCAAAATAATTGGCAAAAAACTATTAAAAAAATCACACCCGTGT
>NC_136804.1:1591887-1619387 GCF_951216825.1 Electrona antarctica
GATAGGAGCCAACCAATCATATCAACCCTCGAGGGGTACTATGATAGGAGCCAACCAATCATATCAACCCTCGAGGGGTACTATGATAGGAGCCAACCAATCATATCAACCCTCGAGGGGTACTATGATAGGAGCCAACCAATCATATCAACCCTCGAGGGGTACTATGATAGGAGCCAACCACTCATATCAACCCTCGAGGGGTACTATGATAGGAGCCAACCAATCATATCAACCCTCGAGGGGTACTATGATAGGAGCCAACCAATCATATCAACACTCGAGGGGTACTATGATAGGAGCCAACCCATCATATCAACACTCGAGGGGTACTATGATAGGAGCCAACCCATCATATCAACACTCGAGGGGTACTATGATAGGAGCCAACCCATCATATCAACACTCGAGGGGTACTATGATAGGAGCCAACCCATCATATCAACACTCAAGGGGTACTATGATAGGAGCCAAGGTCGAGGGGTACTATACCCTATACCCTATACGCAGATCCTAATATTTGAAAGGACACTTTAAACAAACGACTGAAAGCATAACGGATTTATGACAACTAGAGCGTTGCCCGTTGGGCACTGGCCTACTTTCAACGATGCAAGTTGGAAATGCATGCCCCATCCAGTTATTGTCTCCACCAGGCCGAAGGCATGGGGAGAGAGTATGTTTTGCACTCCGTCCGTCCGTCCGTGTGTGTGTGTGTGTGTGTGTGTGTGTCCGTCCGTCCGTCCTTCCGTCTGTGACCAGCTAATCTCCGGCACCGTTAACCCGGTCGATGCCAAATATTGCACACACACTCCCTGGATGCCAACGATGAACCTCTGCCCCAAAATTTCCAGAACGGCCTGTTATAGCGCCACCAGGAGGCCGCTTTGTGCAAAACAAGTTTTTGGACAGTACACCTACAGATTTTGTCCAAACATCACGCAAATTGGTACACAGTCTCTCTAGAGCCATTCAACGAAACCGGTCTTTCAGATTTCTCAGACTCCATCCTGATTGGCTAAGATTGCCTTCCAAAGTTCGCAGGAGTGCTCCGTTTCAAACAAAATGCTGCAAATCATGAACACATCGTGTGATTTCCGTGAAATTGTGCACGCACATTCCCACTAGGCCGAGGAATAAATGCCACATGAACATTTTCAACTCAGCCTCATGGTGGCGCTATAACTGGCCGAAAAGTGTTTTGACCTCTAACTGCACGGATCTGTGGATAACTTTGTATGCCAACTCCCTAGAGGCCAAGGAAAAACCTTTGCCTGGAATTTTTCACATCTGCTCTTTATAGCGCCACCAGGAGGCCGACATATGTAAAACACATTTTCTAATATTACTCCTTCAGAATTTATCCAAATTTCACGCAAGTCGGTACACATCTTCTTCATAGTCATGTAATCAAGACGGGTTTGTTTGATTTCTCATCATCCACCCTCATTGGCTACGATTGGCTTCTAAACTTTTCAGGAGTAGCCCGCTTTGTACCCGTTTTGTACAAATCGCCACAACTACTCAACGCAGCGTCCGATTGTGGTGAAACTGTGCATGCATATTCCCACTAAGCTTTGGAAGAAATGCCACTTGACAGTTTTCAAATCAGCCTCATGGTGGCGCTACAACAGGCCAAGCCGTGTCACACACACACACACACACACGTTTATATTGCTCCTAAACATTTTGCCAAACATCACACACACACTCCTATCCTCCTGGTGGAGACCTGTGCCCAGAAGGGCACTTTTTCTAGTTATGTCTGTGTCCCTTTTATAGCCATATATGGAGTTATTTGTCAGGCATGCTCAAATATGCAGATGTCAGAACATCATTGTGATGTCAGAACAGGCCAGCGTACATACACACATACAGAGACGTGGTGCATTTATTCAGTATTTAAGTCCGACGTCATTTTGTAGTGCTACGTTGGGTCCAAGTGGCACCAGCTCCCGTCCGCATCTCATAGATTATCTAAACGTGTGAATCTTTTTACAATGACGTTATTTTTCAGAAAGGAAGCCATTGAGGGTTAAAATGGGTCTTAATGCTTCCAACTCGAGTAGAATTATTAATGTTTTGTACATGTGTCCATGACAAAAAAAACATGATGTGGAGACAATAAAGACTATTATTATCATTATTATTGAAGGTGGTAACAGTCCATTTGCTCAGTAAAATATTTCGGGGGCATATTTAGAATGTTTGCAGGCTTGAGTATGTTGAATCTAGTTTGCATTAATGAGGATTTAGTTGACATATTGAAATAAAATGTCGATAGTATTCCGTGTGGGGGAGACGGCCTGTCACAGCCAGATTTGGGAGAGCAGCGCAGCTTTGTTGTTGCGAGGAAAGCGGTAAAATTAGACTTTCGTGGTTGTTTTCGTCTCAGATTTAGTCCGACGGAGCGTCACAGTATAACTTTATGGGGACACAAAAGCGACACAAAAGTAGGACCCGGAAGTATCTCAGGAGGGGGCGCTCAAGTCACAGCTAAAATACTGAATAGATAGAAGATGTTTACTGATTAATGGCATGAAAATGTCTTCTGCTAACAGCAGTAGGGGAAATAGTGACACCTTCTGGGCTATTAATGAGCACTGCAGCGTTTGCATTACTTCCTTATTGGCTTCATTTCCAGTGGCGAACGCTTTCCGCCTGGCAGTGGCGTGCACAGATAGACACTAGGGGGTGCTAGAGCACCCCCTGCCCTTTTGGCAATGTGCCCTTATGAAAAAAAAATTCAAAAATAGCAGACCTACAAGTTCATAGCGCGCCACTCGGTGGCGCGCTATAAGCTTGTAGATCTGCTATTTTTCAATAGCTAAAGCATAACATAATGCTAACACCAAAAGGGGTTCCCGCCCAAAATGGATTAAGGCAACCGGCCGGTTCCACGCGCTGCACAAGGTGCCCTTTTTTAACTTGAGCACCTGCCCCTCTAAATGTCTGTGCACGCCACTTCCGCCTGGGTTCACCATCATGAGCGACCAAGGCTGTAAAATTGACTCAGTACGTCAACAACATGGCTGCCACCGTCGCTGCGTGGATTACATATACATTATGTATACTGTATAATGGTGGATTTGTTGATGAAACACGCAGCAGCATCAGCAGCTACTAAAGCTGGTTTACAGGAGTCTCTGTTAACACTTCAGCAAACCACGGTTGACGCTGGCACAACGCCTCGCTCTCATTTCACTAATAGGATTAGTGTGTGTGTGTGTGTGTGTGTGTGTGTGTGTGTGTGTGTGTGTGTGTGTGTGTGTGTGTGTGTGTGTGTGTGTGTGTGCGTGTCAGATTTGCATCCTGTGGTTTCCAGTGTAGGAATGCATGTCGTGCCGCGTGGGTGTTCACCGGTTTATGTTTATGTTTAGGTGTGTGTGTGTGTGTGTGTGTTTGTGTGTGTGTGTGTGTGTGTGTGTGTGTGTGTGTGTGTGTGTGTGTGGGGGGGGGGGGGGGGGGGGGGGGGGGACACCTGAACAATACGGCACTGACACAAACATGCGTAGTGCAAACAAAGACTCATTGAGAGCTGGATAATGCAGTTCCTGGGGAAACTGCGTGGGCTCACTGTAAGGGAGATATATGGAAAATGTGTTTTTAATAATAAACTTTATTTATCACCACATTCATGTCATTAAAATGCAATTCAAAGTGCTTTACAGGGCAACAGAAGATAAAAACACAAACGCAAAGTAACAATTAAGCAAGCAAAAACACAGTGGCCTTCAGACAATAAAAAAACAATAGCAAGGAGCATAAAACAACAATAAAAAGCAATAGCAAAGAGGAAAAGAACAAACACGTTTAAAAACTCAACTAAGGCAAGAGTAAAACGGTGGGTCTTGAGCTGTGCTTTGAATATGGCTACCGAGGGTGCCTGTCTAAGCTGTAATGGGAGTTTATTCCAGGCTGTTGGCCCATAGAAGCAGAAAGCTGCCTCACCGTGTCTTTTAGTTACCATCCCTTTAGGCACCTCAAGCAGGCCAGCAGTGGAGGACCTGAGGGGGCGGCCTGGGACATATCTAGGTAGACAGTCGAGGAGGTAAGATGGTGCAAGACCATTTAGAGCTTTATAAACCAGTAAACTCATTTTAAAATCAATCCTAAAAACTACTGGAAGCCAATGTAGTGAGGCTAATACTAATACTAAATACTCTTAGTTCTAGTTAAAATTCGAGCTGCTGCATTCTGAACAAGTTGAAGCCTGCTGTCAGTTGTTTTCTTTAGTTTAGTAGAAATTGCATTTATTTTTAGATTAATGTACCTTAAAAATACAAAAAGCCTAAATGATTTGTAATAGATCTATGCTATGTGTGTGACATCATCGTACCCGGAAGTTCATTGAGACACTTCAGCACAGATTGACCATAAACCATTTATTGCAAAGCTATTGCATGTTAATATGGCGGTGTGGCTCTGCTCATGTGATATCAGATCATCGTCGTACCGAGACACAGGTCTGATATCACATTTGATATCCCTGATTATCTGTGCACCGAGACACAGCTCTGATATCAACGACCCCCCCAGAGCAGAGCCAAAGATACAATAATCCATGAACAACAATACACAGAAATAACACATCAACACATGATTCAACACAATGAATCTACACAATCGCGAACCATAACCCCTGGACTAAGAACTACAGGGAGGAGGCCGGGGAGGTGGGGGAAATCTTCACGCAGACGCTGAACGAGCTGCTTGAGGGGGGGGGGGGGGGGGGACACCTGAACAATACGGCACTGACACAAACATGCGTAGTGCAAACAAAGACTCATTGAGAGCTGGATAATGCAGTTCCTGGGGAAACTGCGTGGGCTCACTGTAAGGGAGATATATGGAAAATGTGTTTTTAATAATAAACTTTATTTATCACCACATTCATGTCATTAAAATGCAATTCAAAGTGCTTTACAGGGCAACAGAAGATAAAAACACAAACGCAAAGTAACAATTAAGCAAGCAAAAACACAGTGGCCTTCAGACAATAAAAAAACAATAGCAAGGAGCATAAAACAACAATAAAAAGCAATAGCAAAGAGGAAAAGAACAAACACGTTTAAAAACTCAACTAAGGCAAGAGTAAAACGGTGGGTCTTGAGCTGTGCTTTGAATATGGCTACCGAGGGTGCCTGTCTAAGCTGTAATGGGAGTTTATTCCAGGCTGTTGGCCCATAGAAGCAGAAAGCTGCCTCACCGTGTCTTTTAGTTACCATCCCTTTAGGCACCTCAAGCAGGCCAGCAGTGGAGGACCTGAGGGGGCGGCCTGGGACATATCTAGGTAGACAGTCGAGGAGGTAAGATGGTGCAAGACCATTTAGAGCTTTATAAACCAGTAAACTCATTTTAAAATCAATCCTAAAAACTACTGGAAGCCAATGTAGTGAGGCTAATACTAATACTAAATACTCTTAGTTCTAGTTAAAATTCGAGCTGCTGCATTCTGAACAAGTTGAAGCCTGCTGTCAGTTGTTTTCTTTAGTTTAGTAGAAATTGCATTTATTTTTAGATTAATGTACCTTAAAAATACAAAAAGCCTAAATGATTTGTAATAGATCTATGCTATGTGTGTGACATCATCGTACCCGGAAGTTCATTGAGACACTTCAGCACAGATTGACCATAAACCATTTATTGCAAAGCTATTGCATGTTAATATGGCGGTGTGGCTCTGCTCATGTGATATCAGATCATCGTCGTACCGAGACACAGGTCTGATATCACATTTGATATCCCTGATTATCTGTGCACCGAGACACAGCTCTGATATCAACGACCCCCCCAGAGCAGAGCCAAAGATACAATAATCCATGAACAACAATACACAGAAATAACACATCAACACATGATTCAACACAATGAATCTACACAATCGCGAACCATAACCCCTGGACTAAGAACTACAGGGAGGAGGCCGGGGAGGTGGGGGAAATCTTCACGCAGACGCTGAACGAGCTGCTTGACAGCTCAGCATGAAGAATGAGTAGTGAGCTGAGGCTGCTTAAGGGGCGATTCACACTATGGTCCCGGGTGCGCACTCGGGACCACTTGGCAGATGTTGTGGTAGTGTGAATGATGCGTACTGTTCCCGGGAGCGGATCTTCCAACCGTCCCCGAGACCGCATGGGGGGTGGGTCTCTGGACCGTTGAAGTGTATTCAGATACGGATCGTTCCAATGTGAATGCATGCGTACCTAAAGAAGGAAGTGGACTGTTTTTTTTTAGAACGTGACATGATCTCTAGTCGACGAGCCAAGCGTCAACAAAGAAAAACACAGACGCTGCACGACGCGTAACATCCAGCTCATTTCTCAACGCCACCCGTCTCCTGTTGAATCTGCTATACGCGCAGCACCGCAGTACGCGCTGATCTTGGACTACACGTGGCTCTTGGGCTTTGCTTGGCATAGTTTCCAAAGTAAAGCCTGTCAGTTGTTTTCTTTAGTTTAGTAGAAATTGCATTTCTTTTTAGATTAATGTACCTTAAAAATACAAAAAGGCCTAAATTATTTGTAATAGATCTATGCTATGTGTGTGACATCATCGTACCCGGAAGTTCATTGAGACACTTCAGCACAGATTGACCATAAACCATTTATTGCAAAGCTATTGCATGTTAATATGGCGGTGTGGCTCTGCTCATGTGATATCAGATCATCGTCGTACCGAGACACAGGTCTGATATCACATTTGATATCCCTGATTATCTGTGCACCGAGACACAGCTCTGATATCAACGACCCCCCCAGAGCAGAGCCAAAGATACAATAATCCATGAACAACAATACACAGAAATAACACATCAACACATGATTCAACACAATGAATCTACACAATCGCGAACCATAACCCCTGGACTAAGAACTACAGGGAGGAGGCCGTGGAGGTGGGGGAAATCTTCACGCAGACGCTGAACGAGCTGCTTGACAGCTCAGCACGAAGAATGAGTAGTGAGCTGAGGCTGCTAAAGAAGGCCGCCTGAATGCACTGTGGGAATGAGGGCGTGGATGAGACAGCTCGCAGCGAATGAGAGAGAAGGGAGATGGCCTGGAGAGGCAGCTGATTTAAAGAAGAATGAATTACTAGGGGGAATGAATGAGGGGAACTATATATATATATATATATATATATATATATTAGAGCTGGGACTCGATTAAAAAAATTAATCTAATTAATCAGAGGCTTTGTAGTTAATTAATCTCGATTAATCGCATTTTAATCGCATATCAATATTCAACCCGAGAACAGTGAGAAACCTTTTTTCAAATGTTTTTTGGTATCCCAGTGAATAGTGACTACGGGATTCCACTCATTTTCAACATTTTACTGTCATTAATATACCTTAGAGTTGTTGTGTGGATATAATAAGAAAGTTCCCCCCATTCTGTGTTGCCTAGAACTGGAGGTCTGAAAAAAATCAGTAACATTATGAAGTACATCTCAGTGACATCACAAAAATGTACTTCATAATGTTACTGTTTTTTTCAGACCTCCAGTTCTATAGGCAACACATAATGGGGGGACTTTATTATTTCCAGTGCACACAACTCCATAGAAAAATGTTGAAAATGAGTGGTATTCCCCTTTAAGCAATACAACTTTTTTTATCCCAACAGATAAACAAGAGCAGCAAGTGCCTATATAGTGTCTTCAGTGTGTATATGAAATACTCAAATGTGCTTTACATGGCGGGGCATGAGAACAAATAAAAACAACCTTATTATGGGGGAAACATTTCACATGAGGTTGGGGCTGACCCACGCTTGTCGCTTGCTACTTCAGTATGTTTCGCATCGAGGACAGCTTGACAGCTTCGTGCTGTGGTGAAATCACCGTGCGTCTCCGGTGGTCTGTGAGACATGTTAAACTGAAGCAGCTAGCAAGCCTAGCATATAAGCTAACGTTGGTCATAAATGGATACTTTCCCTCTGACATTGCACACAGCCATGCCGCTATCCACGCGTCCATCCGATAGCTTTTACATCTAAATGTCCCATCCATGGAGCAAAAGCGATATAAGCGGCTTCTTCATTCGATTCATTTGGGTTTGGATTTTGGGCTTTCTGACGGAGCTGTAGCCTGTAGTGTAGAGTGAACAACAGCTGCTGCTGCAGCTCGCGTGCCGCAGCCAATTCAGTACTACTAGAAACACAGTGAGAAACGTTCCGCGGTGAAAAAAAAGGTGCGATTAAATGCGTTAATTTTTTTAACGCGTTAATTTTTCTGTAGTTAATTAATCTCAATTAACGCGTTAAAGTCCCGGCCCTACTGTAAACATGTATTAAAAACATTTAGAATTTAGAAAAACAATACAGGCCTATTTGTTTTCCAAAACACAAACTTCCACCCACCCCCTAAATTTGTTTTGTTTTAATATTAGCATTGACTTAAAAGACAACTAGTTGTCTCTTTTTGTAAAATGCACAACAACTGCATAGAGATATATAATTTAATTATAAATTGCTGCTAAAATGGTGTACATTAACAGTTTTTGCTATGAAAAGGCAGAACATCGCTAAATAAACTAGATTGAGACACTTCAGCACAGATTGACCATAAACCATTTATTGCAAAGCTATTGCATGTTAATATGGCGGTGTGGCTCTGCTCATGTGATATCAGATCATCGTCGTACCGAGACACAGGTCTGATATCACATTTGATATCCCTGATTATCTGTGCACCGAGACACAGCTCTGATATCAACGACCCCCCCAGAGCAGAGCCAAAGATACAATAATCCATGAACAACAATACACAGAAATAACACATCAACACATGATTCAACACAATGAATCTACACAATCGCGAACCATAACCCCTGGACTAAGAACTACAGGGAGGAGGCCGGGGAGGTGGGGGAAATCTTCACGCAGACGCTGAACGAGCTGCTTGACAGCTCAGCATGAAGAATGAGTAGTGAGCTGAGGCTGCTTAAGGGGCGATTCACACTATGGTCCCGGGTGCGCACTCGGGACCACTTGGCAGATGTTGTGGTAGTGTGAATGATGCGTACTGTTCCCGGGAGCGGATCTTCCAACCGTCCCCGAGACCGCATGGGGGGTGGGTCTCTGGACCGTTGAAGTGTATTCAGATACGGATCGTTCCAATGTGAATGCATGCGTACCTAAAGAAGGAAGTGGACTGTTTTTTTTTAGAACGTGACATGATCTCTAGTCGACGAGCCAAGCGTCAACAAAGAAAAACACAGACGCTGCACGACGCGTAACATCCAGCTCATTTCTCAACGCCACCCGTCTCCTGTTGAATCTGCTATACGCGCAGCACCGCAGTACGCGCTGATCTTGGACTACACGTGGCTCTTGGGCTTTGCTTGGCATAGTTTCCAAAGTAAAGCCTGTCAGTTGTTTTCTTTAGTTTAGTAGAAATTGCATTTCTTTTTAGATTAATGTACCTTAAAAATACAAAAAGGCCTAAATTATTTGTAATAGATCTATGCTATGTGTGTGACATCATCGTACCCGGAAGTTCATTGAGACACTTCAGCACAGATTGACCATAAACCATTTATTGCAAAGCTATTGCATGTTAATATGGCGGTGTGGCTCTGCTCATGTGATATCAGATCATCGTCGTACCGAGACACAGGTCTGATATCACATTTGATATCCCTGATTATCTGTGCACCGAGACACAGCTCTGATATCAACGACCCCCCCAGAGCAGAGCCAAAGATACAATAATCCATGAACAACAATACACAGAAATAACACATCAACACATGATTCAACACAATGAATCTACACAATCGCGAACCATAACCCCTGGACTAAGAACTACAGGGAGGAGGCCGTGGAGGTGGGGGAAATCTTCACGCAGACGCTGAACGAGCTGCTTGACAGCTCAGCACGAAGAATGAGTAGTGAGCTGAGGCTGCTAAAGAAGGCCGCCTGAATGCACTGTGGGAATGAGGGCGTGGATGAGACAGCTCGCAGCGAATGAGAGAGAAGGGAGATGGCCTGGAGAGGCAGCTGATTTAAAGAAGAATGAATTACTAGGGGGAATGAATGAGGGGAACTATATATATATATATATATATATATATATATTAGAGCTGGGACTCGATTAAAAAAATTAATCTAATTAATCAGAGGCTTTGTAGTTAATTAATCTCGATTAATCGCATTTTAATCGCATATCAATATTCAACCCGAGAACAGTGAGAAACCTTTTTTCAAATGTTTTTTGGTATCCCAGTGAATAGTGACTACGGGATTCCACTCATTTTCAACATTTTACTGTCATTAATATACCTTAGAGTTGTTGTGTGGATATAATAAGAAAGTTCCCCCCATTCTGTGTTGCCTAGAACTGGAGGTCTGAAAAAAATCAGTAACATTATGAAGTACATCTCAGTGACATCACAAAAATGTACTTCATAATGTTACTGTTTTTTTCAGACCTCCAGTTCTATAGGCAACACATAATGGGGGGACTTTATTATTTCCAGTGCACACAACTCCATAGAAAAATGTTGAAAATGAGTGGTATTCCCCTTTAAGCAATACAACTTTTTTTATCCCAACAGATAAACAAGAGCAGCAAGTGCCTATATAGTGTCTTCAGTGTGTATATGAAATACTCAAATGTGCTTTACATGGCGGGGCATGAGAACAAATAAAAACAACCTTATTATGGGGGAAACATTTCACATGAGGTTGGGGCTGACCCACGCTTGTCGCTTGCTACTTCAGTATGTTTCGCATCGAGGACAGCTTGACAGCTTCGTGCTGTGGTGAAATCACCGTGCGTCTCCGGTGGTCTGTGAGACATGTTAAACTGAAGCAGCTAGCAAGCCTAGCATATAAGCTAACGTTGGTCATAAATGGATACTTTCCCTCTGACATTGCACACAGCCATGCCGCTATCCACGCGTCCATCCGATAGCTTTTACATCTAAATGTCCCATCCATGGAGCAAAAGCGATATAAGCGGCTTCTTCATTCGATTCATTTGGGTTTGGATTTTGGGCTTTCTGACGGAGCTGTAGCCTGTAGTGTAGAGTGAACAACAGCTGCTGCTGCAGCTCGCGTGCCGCAGCCAATTCAGTACTACTAGAAACACAGTGAGAAACGTTCCGCGGTGAAAAAAAAGGTGCGATTAAATGCGTTAATTTTTTTAACGCGTTAATTTTTCTGTAGTTAATTAATCTCAATTAACGCGTTAAAGTCCCGGCCCTACTGTAAACATGTATTAAAAACATTTAGAATTTAGAAAAACAATACAGGCCTATTTGTTTTCCAAAACACAAACTTCCACCCACCCCCTAAATTTGTTTTGTTTTAATATTAGCATTGACTTAAAAGACAACTAGTTGTCTCTTTTTGTAAAATGCACAACAACTGCATAGAGATATATAATTTAATTATAAATTGCTGCTAAAATGGTGTACATTAACAGTTTTTGCTATGAAAAGGCAGAACATCGCTAAATAAACTAGATTTCTTTTTTGTGTGTGTGATTTTCGTTTTTTTCATATTAACACAGTTTGAATGTTGAAGAAGGTTTTCATTCCAACAGATTATTGATTTGGGTCAATTAAATGTATACATTTATAAGTCCAAAGTATGCTTGTTTTTTCGGTAACTTTACCTCTGTTTTGGGGGCGGAGAAGAGCAGTTCCGAGATTTGCATGTAGCTTTCGATTGGCCTTTGGAATGTCTTTGTCCTCAGGTTTCAGGCTCTCAGCTCATTAGCGTGCTTGTGTGTTTGTAAACACACAAGCAGTAGCAGTTTTATGTTTGATGGTACATGCACACAAGCACTTGTCTCCTTAAAAGACACTTTTATTTGCAGTTATATGCTACACAGAAAGCCCACAAGTTTTAGACCCTTTTTATTTATTTAGTCACCGTCTGGTGTGACTGCATGGTCCTGGTGCTGTAAACTTTATAACTGATTTGTTTGCAGAAGTTTTTTTGTAAAGAGTTCATAGCACAGTTGGAATTGTATGCAATTTCAACTATCCAACTATGGCGCTCAGTGGTGGCCAGCGCCTTCCCAGTCCTAAGCAAAAGTTCTGTTTGCCAGCACAGCTGCTCAATATATGTCTACCCTCTCTGTCATACAGTGTATCGTTGCTGTCGGGTAGAAACCTTATACTGCGTGTTCAAAACTGTTAAAAGGATGACAAATATGTCTTAAAACATCATACTTGCTGTGAGTGGTGACCACTGAAAACTACAACGTGACGTCACACCGCGGTGGTCACCGCTCTCACACAACACATCTCTCCGTCTTCACGGAAAACTGGACTATGAATGAATAACCATGTGTTCCAAAGGATCCAATGTAGTTATTATTAAGTCACAAAACCTTGTTAATACTTTTCATTGGTTCAGTATTTATAAAAACCGACAGACACGCTTAACAACTTTCACCTTCAAAATGTGCTGAAAAAGAAATATCTATGCCATCTCATTTTGCCTTGCTTCCAGGACAACTTAAGCAAAAAGTGGTTCATCTTACCCCGTTCTCCCCTAAATAGAGAGGCAATAGTAAACGTTTTATTATTAAATCAAGTAACATTTTGAATTAGGTCTACTACTGAATGTTTGTATTGTTATGATAATTGCACCTATGTATTGCACTACTTAATCTAGTATGGAAGACTAGTATTCATAATTGTATTCATGTAAATAATAACAATTAGTAGACTAGTTTAAAATTAGTTGAAAATATACACTATTTGGATGTTTAATCAATTGTGAATATTAACTAAATAGATGAATAGATGAATTGTTATATGGATACAATAAATAAGGAACATATTTGAACAATGTTTATTGAGTTCAAGCATGAAAACATTGACCTATTTGGCCTATAAAGGACAACACAATGTGCCCTTTAAGAAAAAAATAATACAAAATAATATTCCAACATAATCCAGTCAGTGGAACAAAACAATATCACTGTGTCCATCACTGCTCCGTTGTTCCAAACGTCAACGATCAACAACATCATAAAAACATTCGAAGATGAAACAAGGCATAAATCACAATATACAATATACTAAAATACTATTGTCTATTTAATTGTGAAAAATATCAACTAATGCAACTAAACTAGCAACTAATGTATTTAACAGTTTAGCAGTACAATTACATTTAGCAGACGTTCTTAATCAAGTGCAACTTTCATTAAGCAAGGGCAAGAGGTAATGCATCATTTTTAGAGAAATAGTAATCTAGGGTCATATATAAACCAATAACCTATCATTAGTCTAACCATAGAAATAGTAATCTAGGGTCATATATAAACCAATAACCTCATCAGTCTAACAAAAAAGAAAAAAAGAAAAAAAATCTGTACATTGATGCTATAAGTTTCGACATTTGATACATTTTCAAGTATGCTTGAAACATTGTATAATGCTGCTGTGCCATGAATACAATTTGAAGCATTTAAAAGTGAGTTGCGAGCCCCCATCTTGACTTCACACGTTTCTGTATCATATGATGTATGACTCCATATTTGGGCAAAGGTGTCAGTGTAATTTGACTATATGTTGCCATCAGTCCCATCAGTCCCATCAGTCCAGCAGACACACACACACAAACACACATTAGGGCAAAACAATTAAAACAGGCCATGTCATCAGTCGGTGGGGATAAACCCATCCTAAGTAATCACACTATGGGGAAAATCAGTCACCAGCCTAGTGGATAATACCAATACTAATAGTACAGTATCTTCATTCAACACTTGTTGCAGTAGTTATGTGGATGCAGTGATGCGTTTTGAGAGTATCCGTTCTACTGAAACTCTTTCCACACTGTTCACAGTGTGTCATAGGGTTTCTCTTTTGTATGTGTGTCCTCGTGACGTTTTAGATGACTTGAGGTAGTAAAACTCTTTTCACATTGACTGCAAGGATAGGGTTTTAATCCTGTGTGAATTCTGTAGTGACTAATTAAATTAGATGTTGTCCTGAAGTAGCTCCCACACTGGTCACAGTGATAGGCTTTGAATCCTGTATGAATTCTCTTGTGCTTTGTTAATGTGGATCGCTGAGAAAAGCCTTTTTCACACTGGTCACATTGGTATGGTCTTTCTCCAGTGTGAATTATCTTGTGTTCTCTAAGGTAGGCAATTGTTTTGAAGTATTTCCCACACTTGTCACAGTGGAATGGTTTTTCTACAGTGTGGATTCCCTGGTGCATTGTTAATTCAACATATGTCTTGAACATGCTCCCACACTGGTCACAGTGGTGTGGTTTTTCTCCAGTGTGAATCATCTGATGTGTTTTAAGGTGCTGTGTCTGAGCGAAGTGTTTTCCACACTGATCACATCCATAGGGTTTCTCTCCAGTGTGGCTTCTCTGGTGCTGTATTAAATGAGCATTTGTCCTAAACTTGCTCCCACACTGCTCACAGTGGTATGGTCTTTCTCCAGTATGAATTCGTGTGTGTATTTTAAGGCTAGACGTTTGAGTGAAGTGTTTCCCACACTGATCACATCCATAGGGTTTCTGTCCAGTGTGAATTCTCTGGTGTACCATTAATTCAGCTTTTGTCCTGAACTTGCTCCCACATTGGTCACAGTGGTATGTTTTTCCTCCAGTGTGAATCCTCATGTGTGTTTTAAGGCTGTCCTTTGTGGGAAAATCTTTTCCACACTGGTCACAGCTGCAGTGTTTTGGTTTAGCCAAGTGTCTTTGTTCAATTACTGCTGGTAGAACAGGGACGCCAGATGGAAGATATAACACTGGATTGGAAACAAGACAAAGGTATAATTGTAAGAATTATAATTAAATGTTAAACTGTTATGAATCCTTCCTTGACAGCCATCTTTATGTTAGTGCATGAATAAAGGTGCAATGCTATCTAATACATTTTTCTTTGATATTTTAAAGTAATGGGAAATTCATGACAGACAAACAACTGCAAATGCATATATTGATTGACAGATACAAAAGAGAAAGAAAGACAAATAACTTACAGAGTCCTTGATGGTCTTTGGTTTCCACATGTTGAGCAGAATTGTTCCTGGTGGGGTTGAGAGAGTTCATCCTGGAGTCCACAGTCAGTTCTGGTTGAAATGATTGATATCCTGGAGGAGTTCTGGAGAGATTACAACTACACACTCTTCTTATACTAGAGAGCCTGAGGAGGAATCACTAACCGCTTGCAATGATTGGCCAAAGAGGAAAACAATAGATCTGTCCACCAATCACAACCTAACCCACTCTTTATGTTCAGTATTCTCTTCAACACTAATTTAATTTAATTTGCAGTTGTGGACATTAATACAACACTACAATTGTAAAAAAAAATGTTAAGGCCTAATTACAACCTGATAAATACATACATGTATACTTATTAATACATTTGTGAGAAAACAGACAAACAAACAAACTTAGTGAAATTATAAACTCAGCAACAAAAGTTCAGAAACTTTGGTCCATTATTTCTCCACTTAAATAATACCAATCGGTATTGTATTTTATATCATTTTAATCATTGATTAGTCACATTTACAACGAGTTATAGATTGTAACGATCGGGCCTTCGTGGAATGAGCAACACATGTGTGGGAAGCGGCAAATGGTTGGTATTCAACCCTTGCTTTGAGTTGCTTAGTGGATCTCAGTCAATCACAGGTACAAAAGAAGGGAGCTTATCTCACTATTTGAAATAACTGCCTTTCCCCACAACACCTACAAACCACAGATAAAAAACAACTCTTGACTTTAAACATGTATTAAAAACATTTAGAATTTAGAAAAACAATACAGGCCTATTTGTTTTCCAAAACACAAACTTCCACCCACCCCCTAAATTTGTTTTGTTTTAATATTAGCATTGACTTAAAAGACAACTAGTTTTTGTAAAATGCACAACAACTGCATAGAGATATATAATTTAATTATAAATTGCTGCTAAAATGGTGTACATTAACATCACAGTTTTTGCTATGAAAAGGCAGAACATCGCTAAATAAACTAGATTTCTTTTTTGTGTGTGTGATTTTCGTTTTTTTCATATTAACACAGTTTGAATGTTGAAGAAGGTTTTCATTCCAACAGATTATTGATTTGGGTAAATTAAATGTATACATTTATAAGTCCAAAGTATGCTTGTTTTTTCGGTAACTTTACCTCTGTTTTGGGGGCGGAGAAGAGCAGTTCCGAGATTTGCATGTGGCTTTCGATTGGCCTTTGGAATGTCTTTGTCCTCAGGTTTCAGGCTCTCAGCTCATTAGCGTGCTTGTGTGTTTGTAAACACACAAGCAGTAGCAGTTTTATGTTTGATGGTACATGCACACAAGCACTTGTCTCCTTAAAAGACACTTTTATTTGCAGTTATATGCTACACAGAAAGCCCACAAGTTTTAGACCCTTTTTATTTATTTAGTCACCGTCTGGTGTGACTGCATGGTCCTGGTGCTGCAAACTTTATAACTGATTTGTTTGCAGAAGTTTTTTTTAGAGCTGGGACTCGATTAAAAAAATTAATCTAATTAATCAGAGGCTTTGTAGTTAATTAATCTTGATTAATCGCATATCAATATTCAACCCGAGAACAGTGAGAAACCTTTTTTTTCAAATGTTTTTTGGTATCCCAGTGAATAGTGACTACGGGATTCCACTCATTTTCAACATTTTACTGTCATTAATATACCTTAGAGTTGTTGTGTGGATATAATAAGAAAGTTCCCCCCATTCTGTGTTGCCTAGAACTGGAGGTCTGAAAAAAATCAGTAACATTATGAAGTACATCTCAGTGACATCACAAAAATGTACTTCATAATGTTACTGTTTTTTTCAGACCTCCAGTTCTATAGGCAACACATAATGGGGGGACTTTATTATTTCCAGTGCACACAAATGTTGAAAATGAGTGGTATTCCACTTTAAGCAATACAACTTTTTTTATCCCAACAGATAAACAAGAGCAGCAAGTGCCTATATAGTGTCTTCAGTGTGTATATGAAATACTCAAATGTGCTTTACATGGCGGGGCATGAGAACAAATAAAAACAACTTTATTATGGGGGAAACATTTCACATGAGGTTGGGGCTGACCCACGCTTGTCGCTTGCTACTTCAGTATGTTTCGCATCGAGGACAGCTTGACAGCTTCGTGCTGTGGTGAAATCACCGCGCGTCTCCGGTGGTCTGTGAGACATGTTAAACTGAAGCAGCTAGCAAGCCTAGCATATAAGCTAACGTTGGTCATAAATGGATACTTTCCCAATGACATTGCACACAGCCATGCCGCTATCCACGCGTCCATCCGATAGCTTTTACATCTAAATGTCCCATCCATGGAGCAAAAGCGATATAAGCGGCTTCTTCATTCGATTAATTTGGGTTTGGATTTTGGGCTTTCTGACGGAGCTGTAGCCTGTAGTGTAGAGTGAACAACAGCTGCTGCTGCAGCTCGCGTGCCGCAGCCAATTCAGTACTACTAGAAACACAGTGAGAAACGTTCCGCGGTGAAAAAAAAGGTGCGATTAAATGCGTTAATTTTTTTAACGCGTTAATTTTTCTGTAGTTAATTAATCTCAATTAACGCGTTAAAGTCCCGGCCCTAATATATATATATTTATATATATATATATATATATATATATATATATATATATATATATATATATATATATATATATATATATATATATATATATATATATATATATATATATATATATATATAAAATAACCTTCTGCCTTCCGTGCCTCAATGAACTATCACTTACGCTTGATTTATGCGGAAACGCCTACTGAGTGTCACAAAATAACTTTCTGGCCTTGACAGCCCATACATCCAAACGGAAACGTAAAGTCCAATCTGATTGTTAAAACAATGTTAAACTCACCAACATTGAAACTGTATGGTAGTTTTTTTTCCCATAAAACTCCACCATAGACATGTTATGAGCTACAGTACTTTCTGTCAATAAATTCAGTGTTGGTGATGAAGTGTCAAGTTTGGATGCGCTCGCTTTCAATTACGTTTTCAATAACGCAACGCAATAACACAACGTCCTGATCTACATCGGAGGTAGAGAGAGAGAGAGAGAGAGAGAGAGAGAGAGAGAGAGAGAGAGAGAGAGAGAGACATATATAATATGAGGGAATAAATAACATGTGAATGGGGTTTGGGGGATTTGAGCCAGCACAGCCCCCCATTTCAATTAGGGCCCCTTGAGACCAAACACTTGATAGCTGAACATTGATAGTTTGTCAGTTTGTCTGTGTGTGCAACTGTGCATGAATGTGTGGGTTCACATACTGTGTGTGTGTGTGTGTGTGTGTGTGTGTGTGTGTGTGTGTGTGTGTGTGTGTGTGTGTGTGTGTGTGTGTGTGTGTGTGTGTGTGTGTGTGTGTGTGTTAAGGTTAGGATCAGTCAATAATTGGTGATTGGTAATTACATTGCTGCCTATAGATCGTTGACCCTCTCTCAGGAGTTGGGTCGCCAATCAGCTGGAGTGCACACCTCCATTACAGCATATAAGTTACTAATCACACAGAGCTGTCAATTCTACTCACCTCACAGGACCAGAGGCAGTAGATTGAAAACGATCTGCATCTCTACAGCACTTGCTTCTCAAACATGGTCCTGTCAAGGACACGCCCACGGGAGTGTGAGGCTGAGTTTCCATCCATCCATCCATCCATCCATCTTCAACCGCTTATCCGTAGTCGGGTCGCGGGGGCAACAGCTCCACCAGAGTGTTTCAGACTTCCCTCTCCAGAGCAACATTATAAGTGACTTCCTCCTGGGGGGATCCCGAGACATTCCAAGGCCAGTGAGTCGATGTGTTTCCTCCAACTGCGCCTTGGTCTGCCCGAGAGGCATCCTAAGGCGCGATTCATACTCCTATTTTAGAGCAGAATAAAAGTCGGTTCGGCTCTGTAGAGCCTACAATGTGACGTCATTTGAGGTTCGGGGGGGCGGGTACCGTCCTAAAGTCGGCTCTTCGGTGCTACTGAAAAATTCTGACGAGCCGAAATCATTTCGGCACTACAGCGCCGAAACAGCGGTAAAATAGGAATATGAATCGGCCCTAACCAGATGCCCGAACAATTTTTGAATAGCCAAAATAAAAATATGTTTAAGGTGGTTAGTCTGATTTTGCTGCATTATTTACTCGTGGGCTCCCCAGACCCCACTTTGAGAACCACTGTTGTATGGCAGCTTTTTCCCAGAGCGAGTTATGTGGTCATAGATGTATGGTTGTTTTACCTCAAATAATGGAACACTCAAATCCTTATACAGTGGTACAATGAAACATAAAATGGAATTCATTTTCGACATCATTCAGCTCACATACATTTCATATCCTATTTTCTTCTGGCACAGCTGAGAACCGAGTACAGAGAAGGATGTGCGCAAGCCACCTGCTTTTTAAAACGGCTGAGAACCGACCTACCTCAATAGCAAGAGGCAGGATACCAGTTCTCAGCTGAGCACACAATGACCGCTGGTTTCTGGTTAAAAAGGATTTGACGAAATTAGAGACATGGAAGAAATTACTTATTTGGTGAGGCTACAAAATGAGCAATTTGTTAAGAAATGGACGCCCTTCGCACGCATCGAGATTTAACATTACAAAGATTGATGGACCCCCCCCCCCTTCCCCCTCTTTCCTTTTCTTTACTTTATTATTTTTATTCTATTTTATTTCTTTATTTATTTTCTTTCATGTCTGTTGAATTACTCGATCAAGATGTTGTCTTTCATGTTTACATTTCTTCATTGTTATTGTTGTTAGTATTATTTATGATTATTATTTTTCAAATGTGTTACTTTCTATGTTGCTGCTGTCTCCTTGGGGAGACAATTCTGTATTGAAGAACTGAATGATGATATATGATGCATATGTATAAAATGTATTGTCTACCCCGGCAATGACAATAAAAAACAATAAGTTGAAAAAAAAAAGAAGGATTTGACATACAGTTCAGTACAAAAACACTGCTTCATCTGGACATTATGATCTAAGTTTTGGCTTAGACCATATATGTCATTTGACCATTTATCTTTGTAATTACAGAATAGTTTTTGTTTCGACATATTAAACACAAAGCATATCCTGAAAGATATCTGAAAATAGAAAAAGAAAGTCCTTTATCCGGGGGCCATCGTGTGCCTTATCCCAGTTGAAGACCTTTTTTGTTAACCTACCTTCTGGCAGATTAATGAGACGGTTCCACAAGCGTATCACTTCTCCCTTTTGCCTAATCTTCATCGGTTCCCAACCCCTATCTCCCTGGATTGCAAGGGAATGGGCAAATGCATGTATACCTTTTACCAAAAATCTAAATGACATAAGTTGAACCTTTGCATACGCTTGTAGGTCGTCAAGGCTAGGGAAAGTGCTACAGCTTTACGGCATGTTTCGTTATTTAGATTTGCTTTGCTTGACCACAAATGTAAAGCATGCTGTTTTAGATGTTGTTTAGTTTAGACAGATTTGATGTTAACTTTACTTGGTATCCTATGTACACTAAATTGTAAATTGTTTTTCATTTACTTGACTTGATTCACTAGTGTTGATTTTTTACAGAACATTTTAGTTTTAGTCTTTTGAATAAAATGTAATTTAGTTTTAGTCATAATTTTAGTCATCTGAAATGCTGACTAAATAAGGGTTGTTCTGGATACGTTTTGTATAAGTTGCGATTATAAATTCAATCGTTCACTGCATGTGTACACTCTCTGAGTAACAAATTATTAATAAATGAACACAGATGATTGACAGCGGACCAAGGCAACCATGACACCAGCTCGTGGAGTTAGTCTGGCATGGCCAGCAGTCTAATATGACGGGCGGTGTAGATATTAGTCTGGAGTTTCTGTGTGGAACCTACAGTTGGGTGCCACCGATATTGTCCCTTATCATTTGACCCATTTAGGCCTGACCTCAAAATTTAAAAAAATCCTTCTAAATCCTCCAGTTTTCTGAAATAAATATTTTCACGATTTTTCAAAAATAGCAGACCTACAAAGCTCGTAGCGCGCCACTCGGTGGCGCGCTATGAGCTTGTAGATCTGCTATTCTTCAATAGCTAAATTATAACATAATGTTTAAAACACCAAAAGGGGTTCCCGCCCAAAAATGGGTTAACTGTCCTTTTGCGCAGATCACGCAAACCTCAGCAAAAAGAAAAGGACAATATCGATGGCCTCCAACTGTACATTTCCAAGGGGAGGTTTTAAAACAAAAAAATCCTCCCATATTGTCATACTGGGAAAAAATACAATAAAAAATACAGGGCCCTGATTGGTGCCCCACAACTTTTGGGGCAGAAGAATCCAATCATAGCTGAAGGGGGGGGCCAGACTAATCTAGTGCGAGGACGTTTTTGTTTTTCACTGTGAGCTATATTTTGTTTATGAACCTTGAAAGAAGTGCTGGTTTAGACGGCATTTGTAGAATGGTCCTCGGGTCTTCATGGGTTAAAACAGGAACATGCTGATGTGTGATCTGATTGTGACACATAGTGTGAAGACCTCTGCCTGTGGAAGTGAACTCAGATGAAGGCTTCTTTGATTCAGTTGGGCCTCAGATCTTCGGGGTGGGGGATGGGGAGGATATGTGTGTGTGTGTGTGTGTGTGTGACTGTGTGCGTGCGTGCGTGCGTGCGTGCGTGCGTGCGTGCGTGCGTGCGTGAAATTGAATTCAGAAATTGATGAGGGGAGAATAGTGCTGGTGGATCCCCCAGACGTCAGGGAAGGTGGGGGCTCTCCCCAGGGGATTATTGGGAAATACTCAACACACACACACACGCACGAGTGCATGGACGGGCACGCACACGCCACTGAGAACAGCGTGGTATTGTGTGTTGTTTGAAGCAGCGTGTCAGCTCCGCTCCAAGGCCAAGGACAAGGCAAGTCATTCCCACGCTCCCAATGTAAGACACGTCTGTTTGTATAGCACAGGGGTTCTCAAACCGTGGGTCGCGACCCCCCGGGGGGTCGCCAAATTATTTTGGGGGGTCCCCAAATTATTTTCAAAAAAAAGAAAAAAGAAAAAGAGTTTAAAAAAAAATCACGATTTTTCAAAAATAGCAGACCTACAAGCTCGTAGCGCGCCACTCGGTGGCGCGCTATGAGCTTGTAGATCTGCTATTTTTAAATAGCTAAATTATAACATAATGCTTAAAACACCAAAAGGGGTTCCCGCCCAAAATGGTTTAAGGTTATTGTAGCAGTCAATTTATATTGGGGGTCGGGAGGGGGCGGGGCGGGGGTCCCGAGACGTTGCCAAAGCATTTCCGGGGGTCCCCGGCCAAAAACGTTGAGAACCCCTGGTATAGCACATCTCGGAGGCAAAGTGCTTTACATAAGGCACGGGAAAGGCATTTAGAAAACACAACAGACAGAACAAAAATAGACAAAGAAAAGGTTAAAGGCGTGTTTCATATTGTGTAAGAGCATTAATACCCATGGGAATACTTTAACCACATGTTCCAGATAGCGTCCCATATCCTGGCCAAGTCATGATACCATGCAACGTTGCAAACGTGAATCAACGTGTGTAAAGGACTTGTGTCCATATTCTGGGGTGTATATTTGGTACAAGTACACAACGTGTTGCACTGTGAGACATTGTGAGCTTGTAGGTCGGCTATTTTTGCCAAATGTTTGCAGTGTTTTTTTTTTTTAATTGGAGGACCACTTTGGATATCATGTCCAGAGCACTTCTTACTAATTTTTCATTCATTCATTCAAGTTACATATTGTGGGGGTCTGTATGCTCACCAAGGTTTTAAAACGACTCAAGGGTACCAGTTTCAATGTCGTTTGCAGGTCATTCCATGTATTTTTTTAATTGTGCTTATTTAATATACCATGCAACGTTGGAACCATTGCTGTCTTTGTTCTATCTGAGTTATTAGCAACTACAGCCTAGCCAAAATAAACATGGACCTCTAATGTTTGTGGTAATGATTCAAAGTCAGGTCGTAAAATGACCGGGATGTCAGAAACAATTGAAAACGTGACAAAAGTTGACCTATTTTCTGCCTGAAGTGCTTTTTTTTGATTGATTGATTGAAATATGTATTAACAGTTTGCAATTCGATTCAGATTTTACGGGGGCCAGTTTCGAATTGCAGCCGTCCGTAGGTGCCCTTTGAGAGCGGTTTTGAAGGAGTCAAGGGATTCACATGTCCTAATGACTGTTGGTAGGGCGTTCCACATTTTGGTGGCATAGGAGCGAAAAGAATTTAGTCCCTTGTTTGTGCCGAATCTGGGTTGTACATGGTTTGTTGCACTCCCTCTGGTGTTGTGGGTGTGGACTTCGTTAACATTAAGGAAGTATTTAGACAGGTACATGGGTATCTTGGTGGTGTATCGAATCTTGTGGACCAGACCCATTGCAAGGTGCCCGGTGCGCTCTGCCCAAAAAGTGCTGATCACGAGACCGCTGCAACGCTGTAGGTGTGGCACTGAGAAGAGGATCCATCCTCTGGAGCCTTTTCTGTGGAATATGCACGGCAGAAAGGCTCTGGCAGCTCCAAATGCTTTCGGTGTCTTTAGGAGACATGTCCAGAATTGTGATGCGGTTCATGTTTCACAGGAATCACAGTGACTTGGGTGTTCTGAGATGCACCAAAACAAACAAACGCACGCGTGCACACACACACGCACACACACACACACACACACGCACACACACACACGCACACACACGCACGCACGCACGCACGCACGCACGCACGCACGCAAATGTGTGCGTGCTACAGAAAGCCCCCAGAGGCTCAGCTCTCATCACCAAGTTCACCCAGAGGTCTCTCGGTCTGACTCTGGTGATGAAAGCAGGTGTGGGAAGTTGGGAACGGCAGAGAAAGGACATATTGTATGGGTGTGTATGGGGGGAGAGAGAGAGAGAGAGAGAGAGAGAGAGAGAGAGAGAGAGAGAGAGAGAGAGAGAGAGAGAGAGAGAGAGAGAGACGCACATGTTCAGCAGCAATATGCTAATAGAAGCCAGTAAAGCCACATACTGTAATAGAGCAAAGAGTGTGTGTGTGTGTGTGTGTGTGTGTGTGTGTGTGTGTGTGTGTGTGTGTGTGTGTGTGTGTGTGTGTGTGTGCGTGTGCGTGCGTGTGCGTGTGCGTGTGTGTGTGCGTGTGCGTGTGTGTGTGTGATGATTTGCTTCATGCTGACATTAAGCAGCCAGGATGCACTCAACAACAAGCTGCAAACCTCATTAAGAAAACAAGTCGTGTGCGTGTGTGTACGTACGTGTGTCCGGCATCGCCTGTGAAGCCATTCATGATTGATTTGTGTGTGCATTTACATGCGTGTGTATATAACGCCTTCTGCTTGTGAACACACCTTTTTTGTGTTGTACCATCGTGTGCGTGCGTGTGTGTGTGTGTGTGTGTGTGTGTGTGTGTGTGTGTGTGTGCGTGTGCGTGGGTGTGTGCGTGGGTGTGTGTGCATTCCTCCACATCATCCACAGAGCAGAAGCAACATGGGAAAAAAACTAGCAGACAGCCAGACAGGACAGGAGGCAGAATCAGCCGAGCTTTACTAACGAAGGCAGTCTTAACGAGCAGGAGCTTAATGAGCCGAGACATAATTGCCCCTCACGATTTCTTTCTTTTGTTATTTGCACTTGTCTTGTCTGGCTCGTAGCCGTAGCAATATGTTCTTTGCTTCTTTCAGTTGCGTGACTGTTGGAGTGTGGTGCGAGGAATGCTTTTCCAAGCTGAACGAACTTGCTATAACCACTTAAGTCTTTTACACACTGCAGGCGTCGCTGACGCGAGCGCCACTGATGCGCATCATGCGATTCCGCCTGTTCACATTGTCTACTTAATTTTAAAAAACGACTGATATTTTTTAGTACTCTCAAACCCAGTGAAAACAATCGTGCGTACACTACAAATTGTAACATAAAATGAGGTTGCCTTTCTGTGTATTGCTCCAACTCATTTAGGATGGTCTGTGTCTTTATACAAAAGTAAAAGTACTCATTATGCAGAAATGTCCCATTTCAAGTTTTCAAAATGCATTAAAATCTTTTGAAAGTATAGCCAATAATACTGTATATATAGGGCTGAATTGGTTAATGTATGTTTTGAAATAATAATCAAAATATACAAAATAACTAGTAACTGAAGTCATTTATTTCCATTTATTTGTAGTGGAGTAAAACGTAAATTTGCATCTGAGGTGCGGTAGAGTAGAAGTAAAAGTATTGAAAATGGTAAATGTAAGGGAAAATGCTGCTACGTTTTACTTAAGTACAGTACTTGAGTAAATGTACTTAGTTACTTTACACCACTGCGAAAATAGAAGCGAGCTCTGAGAGACGTGTCAACGGGTTTTGGTGCACCCACTTGACACCTCAATTTAACACCTAAGGCTGTAGTAGTGGCCGCGTCCACAGAGACGGCCTTTTGGGCTGACAGCACCTGCAGTCTGCCATACATTATTAATCCATTCTGGGCGGGAACCCCTTTTGGTGTTTCAAGCATTCTGTTCTACTTTAGCTATTGAAAAATAGAAGATCTACAAGCTCATAGCGCACCACCGAGTGGCGCACTACGAGCTTGTAGGTCTGCTATTTTTTGAAAAGTCGCAAATCTTTGAATATATATTTCAGAGCGAACATTTTTAACTAAAATATTGGCTTCTGGGGGGGGGGGGTCCGTGGAACTACATATATTGAGATGGGGGTCCGTGGCCCAATAGAGATAATTCTGGGGGTCCTTGACATGAAAAAGGTTGAGCACCACTGACATAGAAACATGGGTTTTTCCAGAAAAATGTTAGGATTTAGAAGACATTTTTTTAATCGACCTCAGGGCGAGGCTACTGGGAGTTACAACTCAGTTCATAAGCAGTATAGGTGATGGGAGAACACATTTGATGAACTTCCCCAAAAGGACTCCAGATCTCTCTTTCTCTCTCTCACTCTCGCTCTCTCTATCACGCACGCACGCACGCACGCACGCACGCACGCACGCACGCACGCACGCACGCACGCACGCACGCACGCACGCACGCACGCACGCACGCACGCACGCACGCAAGCAACCCACGCACGCACGCACGCGCGCACACACACCTGTGTAAGGAGTGTGGTTGGACGTTTTAATTGTCTTCTAGGACAGGGGTTTTCAACAGGTGGTCCGTGGAGGCATTGCATGTGGTCCCTGACCATGCATTTATAGTAATGTAGGATTTGTTGATTTTTAGATGTTTCCTTCCACTAGTTGAGAAAGCGTGAAGTGAATGACCTGGACGCCGGTGACCTATGATGACCGTCCATGAAGTCATATTTACTGACAAGTTGGAGGTCAGAAAAGGGGAGTTAGAATCTCAAGTGGGGAAGTGAACCGGATTGTTCTATTTATTATTAGGACATTATTAGTAGTCAATAGACCAGGGGTTTTCAACTGATTGTGAACCAGGGACCACCACCCTGACTTAGAATCAACCTGGGGACCACTATTGTGTTGGGTGGGGATATGGGCTAAGATTAGTGCTTTTGTAAGTTAACACTTGCTATGCATCCCATGCGTATAAAATACATCCCACTGTTTCTCAACCGTTGACTACTACTGGTAAAATGTCCTAATAATAATGACTCAACCAGACAATCCGGTGCACTTCCCCTTTCTAACTCCCTTTTTCTGTTGAATTTCTTGAACTCCAACTTGTCAGTAAATGACTACATGGATGAACTCATCATAGGTCACCAGGTCATTCAGTTCACGGTCTCTCAACTAGTGGAAAGAACATTTAAAACAAATCAACAAATCCTACATTACTAAATGCATGGTCAGGGACCACATGCAATACCTCCACGGACCACCAGTGGTCCACGGACCACCTGTTGAAAACCCATGCAATAGAGCATTGGTGACCGCTTCGATTTTTTTATTAAATCGATTCATATTGTCAGGATTAATGTCGATATATATATCGATATACGATATACCGTTACATGCCTAGTGATAATTGATCAAATGAAAATCCGGATAGTTTTGCTTGATATTGACAATTACTATCCATGATTATTGATCATGCTGTTTTGGTGCGTGTTCTCATCAAATGAATTCATAATGAGTGTGAGTATTTGGCTAAACGATACTTAATGGCCTCTGTGATTGTATTGTGCTCCTGATGGACGCGTGATGGCTTTGTTCAATGTCCTGGTTATTAACCGTAATGGCGAGGACACCGGGGCCATAAATGTGAAACATAAAAGTCACGCCTTTTTGATTACATTAGTTTATAATTAACCCGTTTTGGGCGAGAACCCCTTTTGGTGTTGGCATTATGTTATGCTTTAGCTATTGAAAAATAGCAGATCTACAAGCTCATAGCGCGCCACCGAGTGGCGCGCTACGAGCTTGTAGGTCTGCTATTTTTGAAAAATCGAAGAACGACACAGCTTTTTCAGACAACTGTCAGGATGTAGAAGACATTTTTAGAATCTGATCTCAGGTCAGAATGGGTTAATCATGCAACCCAACAATTCACGTCGAAGAGGC
>NC_136804.1:1629580-1644580 GCF_951216825.1 Electrona antarctica
GTTGTGTAGCTCTTAGTAGTTGGTGTTCTACATGGATGCCTCTCTCGCAGACTCGAATGCTTGATTGCCAGGTTCTGCACAGTTGTGTGTCCTCCGGTGCACAGATTGCTTTGCAATCATTGAAATCCACCCTAGAGAAAACTCCAATGGGTAATTGAGTTTCGCCAGGGTCCCACTAGGCCGACCCAAGTATTCTCAGCAGGGGAATTCATAATACCTTTGTCAAAACAGCAGCAGACGGGAGTCGTAATATATTGTAACAGAAGCAATATAGCCTGTGGCGCTGGGAAGACATTCTGTGAAATCGAGCCACGCACTTGTGAGGTGCAATCAGAAAGCTTGGTGTGCCAGGCTAATATTTTACACTTTAGTTGGTCTTTCTATACTTCCCAAATGATGTGTGTAGAACAATGGAAGAAAACAGCAATTTATTACAGCAATTAGTGTACGACAAGGCTTATCCTTATGCACCGCAGAGCCTACGTGCAGTAACCAGCCTATACGCAAAATGTCGCACTATTAAAAAGGTTTTTTAAAGTATTTCAGCTGGCCAGAAATGGACCATTGGTGTACTATACATACAGGCAGTGATTGTCTCCACCAGGCCGAAGACATGGGGAGAGAGTATGTTTTGCACTCCGTCCGTGTGTCGGTCTGTGTGTGTGTGTGTGTGTGTGTGTGTGTCCGTCCGTCTGTGTACAGCTAATCTCCGGCACCGTTACCCCGGTCGATGCCAAACTTTGCACACACACACCCTGGATGCCAACGATGAACCTCTGCCCCAAATTGTCCAGAACGGCCTGTTATAGCGCCACCAGGAGGCCGACTTTTGTAAAACAATTTTTTTTACATTACTACGCCATATTTTGTCCCAAAATCCCGCAAATCGTTACACACTATCTCTATAGCAGGGATGTCAAACTCAAATACACAGTGGGCCAAAATAAAGAAATCGGTCGAGGTCGAGGGCCGGACTGTGTTTCAACACACGGGCACCGCGCTCATGAGGACGTCCCAGGCAAACGTAATGTAAATGCATTTAAAACTGAAAATGCATTATTATTAAGCTCAGTTTCCTGTTCTATGATCCTCACCAAGCACTGATTTCATAGTATGTGATATGTGCCAATGCACTCGCAGTGAATTGTCGGACTTGTAGTATTATGGTGGTCCGTGCAATATACCAGAGGGCCAGTTCTAATACTAATTAAATATATCCCGCGGGCCAAAGATAATTCATCCACGGGCCTGATTTGGCCCCCGGGCCTTGAGTTTGACATATATGCTCTATAGTCATGTGCTCAAGACAGATCTGTCCGATATTTCATATTCCATCCTGATTGGCTAATATTGGCTTTCAAAATTTGCAGGATTGGCAGCGTGCAATTTACGTGGCCTACTAGGCTGAGGAATATATCCCACCCTTTTCACATTGGCCTGTTATAGCGCCACCAACAGGTGGATTTTTGCAAATCACATTTTTGGAACAAAATGCCTCAAATCATCCAATTGCCATCCAAGGCGAAGAAGAAATGTCACCCTTTTCACATTGGCCTATTATAGCGCCACCAGGAGGCCACAATCTGACCTGCCCTGGTGGAGACCTGTGCCCCGAGGGGCACTTTTTCTAGGTTTTTTTCCCTCTTAATTTTTATGTTATCTCTGTTTCTTAGCATTTTTGGCATGGCCTATGGGATCTGTAATCGCGGTTGCAGTCCCATAGCCTGGACGGATGATTCATGCTTTAGTTGTTGGTTCAGACTCAGAGAGACATCATGACCATTCTGCATAGAGAAAACTCAGTCCACATGAGCAATAACCATTGGCATAAAGCAGGCAATGCAGAAGTAATGAAAACGCTGCCGTTCTCATCAATGGCGCAGCAGGTGGCGCTATTTCCCCACCTGCGGCTGCAGAAAAACCCTCATTCCATCCACGTCAATGGGAATTATACATGACTTTACCTTGGTTTTGTTGCCTTAGTAAACCTTCGTTTTCAATCGCTGTTTCAAATCTTCTTTCACACAGCATGACTTACTTTCTAAATTGATGATAAAGCAGGGTATGCTTTCGGGGCTTCTGATGGGGGTACTCGTGGCCATTCTTCGCAGCAATAGAGGCTTCAAAACGGGGTCTGTAGAAACGGTATGGACCCGTGCAAAAATGTGCAAATAAATAGACGGATAGAAGAAACTCTGTGCAATATGAACAAACCATTTGGCATGCAGCCAGCCTTTCTGCTCCGTTCCATACGGCATTACATCATAAATCTGTGCAAAGCGCTGACTCAGTGTTGTGTCTGAGTGTATGCTAACATAAGGCCTCTGTGTAGCATAATACCTGTCGGCGTGGAGATAGCGAGCCTGTGGGGGTACTTAACCCAGCTTAACTCCATAAAGACAACATAAAACACACAAAGCACTGCGTTCGGCCAAACGTTTCCGTGGGGATCCGGAGGTTCAAGACGAGACTCGTTCCTCCCCTCAGTCCTCTCAGCGACGTCCAAGAAGGCTTGGACATCTGCCAGCGTTGGCACACAAGAAGCAGTGGCGTGCACAGATAGACACTAGGGGGTGCTAGAGCACCCCCTGCCCTTTTGGCAATATGCCCTTATGAAAAGAGGGCATATTGCATATGGCATTTTTTTTTTTTTTGTACAGTGTACACTGTACACAGTATGTGGACCATGGTGACATTGATCAATTCTTGATAAAAAGCTTCTAATATATTATTTAGGCCCCACAATCTATACATGTCACACTATTAAGGCAACCGGCCGGTTCCACGCGCTGCACAAGGTGCCCTTTTTTCATTTGAGCACCTGCCCCTCTAAATGTCTGTGCACGCCACTGACAAGAAGACAGTGTATAGAACACGAACACACACGCACATATTACGTGCGTATGCACGCACGCACCCATGCACGCACGCACGCACGCACACGTTTCCAACCCACCCAATTATTTTATTTTAATCTAAATGGTACAAGCCCAGGGGGGGTTCCTGGCTGCATGTGTTGGCTGGTAGATGGTTTCAACAAAGCGATTTAGTGCTTCCACTGAAACCAACGTCGGCGTCAGTATTACGTTTTTCATATTTTCTCATTTTGTATTCTATAGAAAAAAAAATATGGTTTTCTTCTTTACTTTTTTCAAGATTTCCCTGTTGTTGTTGGACTTTGATTGATCAGCTCTCCAAATCATTAGCAGCAATGAGTTAGGATTAATAGGCTTAGCTGCCATCCCATCGGATGGCCAGCAGATGGGGTCGTTGCCCGTGCCAGACATTCTTTAAAAAGTCTCCCAAAAGCTACCGGATGTTTACATCACTTTGAACCGGAAGTGAAAGTCGGACATATCATAATACTGACCTAGGACCAGTTTGGCCCCGCGATCGCTTTAAAAAGAAAATCATAACTAAGTCAATCTAAGCTCTAATGTAGTGATGTCGCCTCACAGCTAGAAGGTCCTGGGTTTGATTCCCACAGTGGGTGTGCCTCACAGCTAGAAGGTCCTGGGTTTGATTCCCACAGTGGGTGTGCCTCACAGCTAGAAGGTCCTGGGTTTGATTCCCACAGTGGGTATGCCTCACAGCTAGAAGGTCCTGGGTTTGATTCCCACAGTGGGTATGCCTCACAGCTAGAAGGTCCTGGGTTTGATTCCCACAGTGGGTATGCCTCACAGCTAGAAGGTCCTGGGTTTGATTCCCACAGTGGGTATGCCTCACAGCTAGAAGGTCCTGGGCTCGATTCCCGCTGGGGGCGTGCTCTCTCCTCCGCATCATCATGTGCCCATACCCGAGGCGGGGTTGGCGAAAGGGCCTTTCTGTGTGGATTTTGCATGTTCTCCCCGTCTCCCCTGTCAGGTGAAAAGAAGCAGCTTGGACTCCTCATGCATAGAAGGAAGCATGAGGTCAGTCTGCTGCCCCCCCCCCCCCCCCCCCCCCCCCTGGTTGGCATTACATTAGATAATTGACACTGGGTGAAAAAATGGGTTCCAAAATCGTGGGATAAAAGTGTATTTAAAAAAAAAAAAATAATAAATGAATCGATAATTCCCATCCCTAATTCAAATAAAATGTATCCTCAATTCAAATGTATCCATTTCCAACTCTTGAGAGTAAACAAACATGTACACATGATGTGTGGCTCGCCCGCATGCACTTACGCACTATACGAGCCTATGGCCAGTAAAAGAGTAGGACCCTAACAGTTTATCCCATTTTGGCCTGACCTCGAAATTTAAAAAAAAATCTTCAAAAATAGCAGACCTACAAGCTCGTAGCGCGCCACTCGGTGGCGCGCTATGAGCTTGTAGATCTGCTATTTTTCAATAGCTAAAGCATAACATAATGCTAACACCAAAAGGGGTTCACGCCCAAAATGGTTTAATGTGGCTTTACAGATCCAATTCAATGCCAGAGCAATGTAAGCCTTCAGTTATATGAACCGCTGAGGGAGGCGGATAAGGGAGATAATCGTACACGCAAGCTTCAAAAGACACACACTCACAGTTTGAACTCTGGGAAGTCCCACAGGAAGCAGCTCAGCCAGGCTAGCCTACGTAGAGCGGGCCAGAGCCTTAGATATAGACAGAGTTACGCAAACTGCGTTCACTTCTGAATGGGGCTTCAGTCCAACTGTGTCTCCTACACAGACTTCTATTGAGAATGGGGACAACCAACCGGGACAAGTCCCGGACCGGAAGTAGGCAGAAATGCATTGGACTCAGGCAACAGCCCAGCTTTAATGATCTTAACATAAACATTACAGAGACTTTATAGTTGTTACTGTAGAATACTTTAAAACAGTTGGCATGTTACACACATGCCTAAAATTGCTCTTATTTGCGCCGCCCTCATTGAAAACAATGTATTTCAAACTCCAGCTTGTCTCAATTCAGGCTGCATGAACAGCCCTCGAGCGCTCGGTTTCTGCCCCCTCAATATCGTAACTCTTCTATTAGATGGCTCTGGAGCGGGCTAACTGGATGAGGATCCAACCGTTAACAACATCAATCCTATAGAGTCCCTATATTCTGGAACGAATAGTCTGCAAAAATAGCCAATCTACAAGCTCACAATGCTTTGCATTTTGGTGTTGAGGGAAATACCAGCGGACCTAGAATCTTGCGCTGGTGGACCCCGTCAACTTAGGGTTTCCTTTTTAAGGAAAATAAAATAATATCTACAGATATACTCGTCTGACAGGCCCGTTTAGATTTCTGACATCTTATGGAACACAGTCATCACACACAGACACACACAGACACACACACACACACACACACACACACACACACACTCTGCCTGACAGCAGGCAGAGAGAGGGAGCTGATAATGAGTTCTTGCACGCTCTGTCTTACGTTCCGTTACTGATGGGCCAGACTCATTACTGTGGTACAGTATGCTAGCCAATGGATTGTGTGTGCATGCATGCGTGTCTGTGTGCGGCCCAATTACTGTGGTACCGGTATATTAACCAAGAGCATTTGTGTGTGTGTGTGTGTGTGTGTGTGTGTGTGTGTGTGTGTGTGTGTGTGTGTGTGTGTGTGTGTGTGTGTGTGCGCACGTGCGAGCAAGCATGTTTGACCCATTATTGTTCTGTGTGTGTGTGTGTGTGTGTGTGTGTGTGTGTGTGTGTGTGTGTGTGTGTGTGTGTGCGTGCGTGCGTGCGTGCGTGCGTGCGTGCGTGCGTGCGTGCGTGCGTGCGTGCGTGCGTGCGTGCGTGCGTGCGTGCGTGCGTGCGTGCGTGCGTGCGTGTGTGCGCGCGTGCGAGCAAGCATGTTTGACCCATTATTGTTCTAGCATAAATAAAGAATGAAATGCATCGTGCCAAGTTCGATTATATGCAAAACTGACATTCAGTGTGGAACACCTGTTTGGAATTCTGTACAGTTTTAAAGAGCCTTCTGGAACATGTCAAGTAGGTTGTTTTACCTTTGCCCTTTGGATTGGAGCCAGCACCTGAGATGAGTGCTAATATCCTCTATACTGGTATATAACAAAAACATCGCATGGATGCACCTGGAGGACGTATCCTCAGTGATGCATCCCAAGGACATCGGGGGGTTTCGGGTCTCTCGAACATCACACCCCTCACTCAGGCGACCCAGCCGGGGTGATCAAGTCCCGACTTACGTCCCAGTAGCTACCCTCGATCAGACCCATAAGGGAAAAACCAGGGCCACACAATCCGTTGGAACTACTCCAGAACTATACTCTGCCAGGGCTGGAGGGCTGGGAGGTACGCTTCTGGCGAATGGAAGGACTATGGGCTCTGTGGGTTGACTCCTGTCCGGGCCCCTCGGTTCCGCAGACTCCACCCGAGCGAGAAGGTGGTGCTGCGGGCGCCGCTTGCTGCTTGAATGTAGCCTGGCTAATAAGCCAGACTCAAATCACACTGTCGTGTGGTATTTGAGTCTGGAGATGCTGTGTATGGATCTTGTTTCCCGGGGGGCGGGTTCAAACATTTTCTCTTTGACGCAATTGGTCAGAGCTACTGTCAGTCAAAGGTCTCAAGCATTGAACGTCACTGTACCAAAGCCCGCCCATATTGCATACCGTGTCCCGATTGGCCACACCAGTTCTCTGGTGTAGGAAATGGGCGTACAATTGACCCATAGGGCTCACCCGGGGGCTGTCTACATTCTGGCTGTCACCCGGTGTCTCTCCGGTGGTCACCAGACTATACCTGGTTGTCACATTGTCTATTCCTATGATATATGATATCCTCTACTGGAAAAGAAAGCCTTCATTTGGTTTGAGCCCAGTGTCATCGACACTGGGCTCACTTCCTTCCTGAACTACAATTCCCATAATGCTTTGGTGCACTGCTCCTCCTTGTGGATAGGGGGAGGGCTGTCTTACTGAGACAACATGTAGTCCAGGAAGGAAGTGAGCCCAGTGTCGATAATAATAATAATAATAATAATAATGACATCAGAGACACTGGGCTCACTGCTAAAATCTAAAATATCTTAAACCACATATTACACACATAAAGACCCCCAGGAAAGTGTTCTAAATCTTCTAAACGTCATTAACATTTTTTTTTTAAGTTTCACTTTAAGACAGCCCTACAGCATTAAGTATATACGGTAGGTATATGTAGCTGCAAATCTAAAAGCTCACAACACAGCGTGTTGCGTTTTGTTTTGATCTACTAGTGTGTGTGTGTGTGTGTGTGTGTGTGTGTGTGTGTGTGTGTGTGTGTGTGTGTGTGTGTGTGTGTGTGTGTGATGTTAATGGACTAATCCCATTAGTATGCAGTGAATGGACGGCAGTAATACTTTTTAATCCACAAACATGATGTGAGTGCGTGCGTGCATGCGTGCGTGCGTGCGTGCGTGCGTGTGTGCGTGCGTGCGTGCGTGCGTGCGTGCGTGCGAGCGTGCGTGCGTGCGTGCGTGCGTGCGTGCGTGCGTGCGTGCGTGCGTGCGTGCGTAAACACAGGCAGCAATGTTACAGTCCAGTCAGCCGTGCACAATACTAACCATACAGTGTGTGTGTGTGTGAGTGAGTGAGTGAGTGAGTGAGTGAGTGAGTGAGTGAGTGAGTGAGTGCGCGTGCGTGCGTGCGTGTGTGAAGCACACGGTTTAGTGTGTGTGTTACGATTTTGTGTCTCTGTATACAATTATGTGAATGTGCCACATACTGCATGAATGTGTATGTGTGACTGTGTGTGCGTGTGCGTGTGCGTGTGCGTGCACGTGCACATGCGTGTGTCTGTGTTGATTGGCTGTTCCTTAGCTGGAGTTGTCATTATGGAAATGGGAATTAGATTTACGCTGTTGTTTTATACACACACACACACACATATACACATATACACGTATACACACACACGCGCGCGCGCGCGCACATGGTGCACACATGCATGCACACCCACACACACGCACAAAAACGTAAGAATGCTTGCATGGGCATGTTTCGTCATACTCATGCACATAGTCACATGACTGCTCTGTGTCCATGTGTGTGTGTGTGTGTGTGTGTGTGTGCGTGCCCGTGCGTGTGCATGTGCGTGTGTGCGTGTGTATACAGTACCACCTGCTCTCAGTATTTCTCTATGGGGTGTCATTTGACTCTGTGAGTAATGCCTCTACATTATTACACAGTGCATGTCTGTGTGCATGTGTGTGTGTGTGTGTGTGTGTGTGTGTGTGTGTGTGTGTGTGTGTGTGTGTGTGTGTGTGTGTGTGTGTGTGTGCCGCCCCCCCCCCCCACACACACACACAAACACAAGCACACAGCCTACAACCACTATAACTACAGGAGACAGTCACAAATGAACAGTACTACTTTTGTGTGTGTGTGCGTGTGCGTGTGCGCGTGCGCGTGTGCGTGTGTGCGTGTGTGTGTGTGTGTGTGTGTGTGCGTGTGCGTGTGTTCCCCTTTGAGATAAAAATAGAGAGAAGAGTCAGAAAGGGAAGAGAAGTGTCAATTCGAGCACTCGTCAGATATCTGCTGCCATGGCATTTCTCTCTAACAGCATGAGACAATAAGACAACAAGTGTGTGTGTACTGTAGATACGCTTGTGCACATGTGAGGAAGTGTATGCGTGCGTGCGTGCATGCAATATGTCTTTTTTAGTGTGTGTGTGTGACTATTTGTGTGTTTTCGTATACAAGACCGTCACAGTAGGGCAACTTTCTGAAATACCTAATCTCTCTCTCTCTCTCTAGTATCACCCTCACTCTCTCTCTTTCTCTCTCTTTCTCTCCCTCTCTCTCTCTCTCTCTCTCTCTCTCTCTCTCTCTCTCAACAGGCCCACCTTTCCATTCAAACTCTAGACTGGCCTGCCCCAAAGTTATTAGTGCAGCTGCCCCCGGCAGCCATGGCGAAAACTAGAGTTCTCCCGAAAATGAAGGCCCGGCCCTACCTGGACCCTCATCAAACCCTGTACACTCAAAAGAATGTCCCCGCTGCCACCCTTAGATCTCCATATACTGTATGGAGCTGACCTGTTCTGACATTCCACATGTTGATCTGACCTCATCAAACCCTGTACAGTGTACAGGGTGTACACTGAGTGTATACGCTCCTTATATGGCCAGTACATAATTCATTCCATGTTGATCTGACCCCCCCATGCCAAAGCGCCAGCGCTCGCCCATAGCAGTCTGCCGTCAACGAGGTGGATGCGTGCCTTTAGGGCGAGGTCGTTTCTCGCCCTCAGGCGTCCTACTGGTATAGAAGGGGGCACGTTTGATAAAAGGAATATCTAATATCTAAAGCAAGTTAAAACACTATCTGATGTGCACACACAAGCCCATAAGCCTAGATGTTAAAATTACCCCAGACATGTTTGAAACTTCAAAGTCCATTACATGCCAAGTTAAATTAACACAGATGTCCCTGTTTGCCTTTTTGCTGGTGTCTATCTGTGGTGCTCATGGGATATGTGGTCCTCTCCTGTAGTTCTACCTACCTGCCATACTGTGTTGAGTTGTAGTGAGACTACAGTAGTTGGCAGCTGAAGTCTGGCCCGTTGCGCTGACTGGAATATCCTGCGTGTTGGACAGGAAGCTCATATCTTTAAAAAAAACCAAAACAATATTTTTCCTCATAATACCCAATTTCATCTTACAAGAGTGCCACATATACACAGTGAAAATAGCTGATCTACAACCTCATAATCTGCTGCAATGCATTGGGCTATTTTCAACTATTTGGAAATGTTTCAAATAATAATTTCAAAAGGAACGGTTTTGGACATACAAGGTTTACACCTGAGAGTGTGTGTATGTGCGTGCGTGCGTGCGTGCGTGCGTGCACTCGCGTGCGTGCGCTCGCGTGTATGTCGCACACTGTGTAATGCCTTGTAGTGCACAGAGCGAAGGATCACACCTTGTCTAGGGCAGTCAGAGAGAGACAGTGAGAGATTGGCTGTTCATTCCACATTCTCTTGGATGCTGTCCCTCCCTCTGCTGTATCACGTTGCGGTTGTGTAGTTGTGTACTGAAGGTTCCCGCAGTTGTAGCAGATTGTTTGAGTGTATTTTTAGCTCCGTTTCCTGTCTGGTCCGACTCCGAGTTATGTTCCTAGCATGCGTGAAGGAGACAGCACAGGCGTGAAGGAGACAACGCAACATTCTACAGCCAAAAAAGGATCCCTAATAAGACTTAACCCATTTTGACCTGAGATCAGATTCTAAATATGTCTTCTACATCCTGACAGTTTTCTGAAAAAGCTATGTTTCTATGTCGTTCTTTGATTTTTCAAAAATAGCAGACCTACAAGCTCGTAGCGCGCCACTCGGTGGCGCGCTATGAGCTTGTAGATCTGCTATTTTTCAATAGCTAAAGCATAACATAATGCTAACACCAAAAGGGGTTCACGCCCCAAAATGGGTTAAAACATTATACTTGCCCTCTATAACTAAAATTAGAAATGAAATACACCTTAAATATTGTATTTGTCTTAGAAATGTGTCTTTTTTTCACGCATGATTACATCTACATCCGTCTCTAGACATGGTAACGCCCCGCCTGCCTCTGATTGGCCTACAGACACTGCCCGTCTTACCAGACTTTCCTCCGAGGTGGATAGCTATGGTGGATAGTCTGACGCGAGGTTACTCCGTGGTATAGGAAAGCTCAGTGGCCTTGTGGTTAGGGTGTCCGCCCTGAGACTGGGAGGTCGGGGTTCGATCCCCGGCCGGGTCATACCAAAGACTCTAAAAATGAGACCCAATGCCTCCCTGCTTGACACTCGGCATCAAGGGTTGGATTGGGGGTAAGTTTCTGCGACATACTAGCGTCATGTCCAGGGGGTGTACTTGTACATCAAGCTGCCTCATGCTACAGAAACAGGAGATAGGCTCCTGCCCTATGGGCCTCATGGCTCGGCAAGGCTACTTACTTATAGGAAATAATACAAGTACGGTATAATACAAGAGAATGATAGCTTGGCACACGCTACAGATGACGCTCCAGAATGCAGCCTTGTAACTTGTAACAATTTATTTTGTAGAAGAGGCAAACTAATATTGTTTATGCCGTTTGCTTTGATTGAATAATTGATTGAACTCGTACGCTGTAATATGATTTGATTTGGGATTTGGAATAAAGTGTTTGTGTTGATTATCGTGTATTAATCTAATTACAGTAAACGAACACTATTATAGCCTACTAATATGGATAAAGATCAAAGGGAAAAGAGACCTTTTTACAGTACAATAATGTTGTAATAAATTACAGATTAATACTTGCTATAGTCATTATTAGACTCCCAACCCACACGTCCTGGTATCGAATCCCGCTGCCACCACTATTTTTTTTCCAACAACCGCGGACTACTTTTTTGGCCAATAAAGTACGTTAGGGTTTTAGGATTAAGGTCCCTACACCACACTGACGGCTCGGCGGGGTAGAACAAGCTCCCCATCAGTGCCCATCGACTCCCAGCCTCTGCGAAAAAGGTAGACCCACCCTAGAACATTGGTAGGATCCATAATCACGCCACATGGGAAAATTACATCATCAACTTCTTCACTATTGAGTGAAAATCACACCCGTGTGAACTGAGTGGTGCAAATCCCCCCCCCCCCCCCTCTCTCTCATTAGCAGGCAACAGTGCAGTGTTATCTCTCTCTCTCCGTTTCTGGCACAACAGCGCCACTTTTGGTACTCATTGGTACTGGTCACACACAAACACACAAACATAGTCACTTGAACACGGACATTGCTGTTCCTTGGAGTGGTTGCACCACTCAAAAACTGACTATTTCTAAGATAAATAAAATAAGGTGTTTAAAAGTTTCTAATTTAAGTTATAGAGGGCAAGTATAATGTTTTAAGGCCTACAGTACATGTCTTATTAGCCAGGGATCGTTTAAACAGCTTGAACTTGACCTGCGAAGTTCGATATGAGCCGACTCAGCGCAGTTCAAGTTACGTACGTCCCGATGGGCACAGAATCGTTATTTGGAGTGAGCGTTTGGCCCAACTTGCCACTCAAAGTGGCTACTGGCCTAACACAGCGTGTCCTTGCACAAGTGGCATATAGGCTTTGGGATATGTCACTACCATGGCCAGTGTTGCTCTGTCAGGGAATGAAAGACACAGTCACCGTCGTCATGATGCCGATGACATTTTTGCTGTTCTGTGCATTTTGTTATGTTGCTTTGGCTACTTTGGGGGATTCGTTTTTTTTTTTATTGCCACATGTTGTGTCAGTCCATATGTTAATGTATCATAATTGGAGAGTTTCATGAAAAAGAGACACAAAATCTGTTTTACTTACTTATATTTAGAGTGTGTGTGTGTGTGTGTGTGTGCGTGTGCGTGTGCGTGTGCGTGTGCGTGTGCGTGCTGCATGCGTGATTGTTCCAGACAGTCTATTGACCTTCATAAAGGCGATGGACTGGCACCAAAAAAACAACTGTATGGTACCTCACTCTCTGGCACGCACGCACGCACGCACGCACGCACGCACGCACGCACGCACGCACGCACGCACGCACGCACGCACGCACGCACGCGCGCACAGATAGAGAGACAGCTTTTTAATTCTTTCCCAATGCCACTGCCGAGGTCAAAGCAAGCACGCACGTTCCCCCCACACCTCTATTATCTCCTCCTCTCTACTCTGTCTTATCTCTGTCTCCCACTTGAAGAAGTCTCTCTCTCTCTCCTCCACTGAACTGCATTGTTACATCTAGTGAAACAGGAGTCCACAGTATCATTGGCACCGTCATCAGCACTGCATTGTGTGGGTAAAGTACTTAACCCATTCTGGGTGGGAACCCCTTTTGGTGTTAGCATTATGTTATGCTTTAGCTATTTTTGAAAAATCTAAGAACGACTGACATAGAAACATCGCTTTTTCAGAAAACTGTAGAAGACATTTAGAATCTGATCTCAGGTCAAAATGGGTTAAGTATCAGTACTGCAATGTATAGAAACACTCGATTCAAAGTTTACTTGAGTAACATTACAAAAGTATTGGTATGAAAATGTACTTACAGTACCAAAAGTAGAAGGAATTGTTTGTGCAGAATGCCCCATTTCACAAGTTTTCAAATGTATACAAATCTTTTGAGAATAGCCGAAATGTTGCTGTCGGGAGGAAACTCCATTTTTGAGGTTTTTTTGGGCATAAATCAGTGCTATTGAACACCCTTTAGATATCTCTAATTATCACTCCACAAATCAGAAAATAGTGTCAACAGGCATAAAAAAACCCAATTTTCGGCATGTTTTAGGTATAAAATCAGGCTGTGAATGATATATCAACAAACCCCTCTGTAAATTCCTGCAGAATATATTTATGAATAAGAAAAGTTTGGTGTATGTGAGTTCAACTGAAGTGGAGATTCTCTGTCCCGGGTATGAGGAAAACTCATTTTGAGAAAACAGCCTTTAATTCAAGATTTGTATTGTAAAATTCCAAAACGTTTTATTTGAAGCCACTATTTTGAGACAAAAAATCTCATCCAAACCTTGGCAACAACATATAATGCCATATATCATTGGAAAGGTCTGGACCTCGAGCTGACTGTGGTTTTGTCCAAATATGGTCACTTCCTTTGTACCAACAACCAATCATGAAAATAGAGAGGGTGGATTTTCACCCAGCAAAACGAGCTGTCATTGGCTAAAATAAACTACTAAATCTGTATTTTGAATGTTTATTTTGCTTTAGTTTGAAAGAAAACATGTTTAGGAAGCAAAATAGCAAAAAATATTATTTTTGAAAAATGCCATGCCATGTCTCGCCTTAATTTCCTGAAAAATGCGTATTTTTAATTTCCTGAAAAATTAACATTTTGGAGTTATGAGGTTTCCTCCCGACAGCAGAGATATAGGGCTATAAGTGGTTAATTTATGTTTTGATAATCACAATCTGCAAGGTCTAGTAACTAAAGATTTAAAATAATATTTGCCTCTGATATTTAATGGAGTAGAAGTAAAAGTACTGCAAATTTGAAATACTCCAGTAAAGTAAAATTCCTCAAAATTGTACTTAACCCATTTAGACCTGAGGACGATTCTACAAATGCCTTCTAAATCCTGACCGTTTTCTGAAAAACCCTATGTTTCTATGTCAGTGGTTCATGTTCATGTTAAGGACCCCCAAAAATATATGTAATTGGCTGTCGACCCCCATCTGAAAATATATTTTTCCATGGACCCAGAAGCAAAGATTTGAGTTAAAAACGTTCGCTCTGAAAGAATATATATTCAAATGTCAAAGATTTGCGCCCCATTTTCACGATTTTTCAAAAATAACAGATCTACAAGCTCTGAGCTATATGGGCTTGTAGATCTGCTATTTTTCAATAGCTAACGTATAACATAATGCTTCAAACACCAAAAGGGGTTCCCGTTCAGAATGGGTTAAGTGCAGTACTTGAATAAATGTACTTTGTTACTTTACACCACTGGTCACCAGCAGCATGAGCAGCCTTGGAAAAAAAATGTAATAAAAAAAATACAAGTCTCTTCTGGAGGAGAGCGAGGAGGTGAGAGATGGGATGGGGCGGGAGACATTGACAGTGTACTTCTGGAGGAGAGCGAGGAGGTGAGAGATGGGATGGGGCGGGAGACATTGACAGTGTACTGTTCTGGAGGAGAGCGAGGAGGTGAGAGATGGGATGGGGCGGGAGACATTGACAGTGTACTTCTGGAGGAGAGCGAGGAGGTGAGAGATGGGATGGGGCGGGAGACATTGACAGTGTACTGATGGAGAGGAGAGGAGAGGAGAGGAGAGGAGAGGAGAGGAGAGGAGAGGAGAGGAGAGGAGAGGAGAGGAGAGGTGGGGCGGGAGACATTGACAGTGTACTGAGGAGAGGAGAGGAGAGGAGAGGAGAGGAGAGGAGAGGAGAGGAGAGGAGAGGAGAGGAGAGGAGAGGAGAGGAGAGGAGAGGAGAGGAGAGGAGAGGAGAGGAGAGGAGAGATGGGATGGGGCGGGAGACATTGACAGTGTACTGAGGAGAGGAGAGGAGAGGAGAGGAGAGGAGAGGAGAGGAGAGGAGAGGAGAGGAGAGGAGAGGA
>NC_136804.1:1649580-1665114 GCF_951216825.1 Electrona antarctica
ACCAATTATAAGGATGCTTTTAAACTGGTCTAAGTTTCCTCATGGCACTGCAAGCAACCGTGATGAAACAACGAACGGCTTTTGCCGTTTGCATTGATGGGAGACGTACACTGTACCAGCTGCAATGATAGTGCAATCAATATATAAACGACCAATTCATCCCCCTGTAGCCTATTGTACATGCGCCCCGAATATGAATGCAAGTTCAAGCCTGCATGTATAAGGATTACTTTTCGTCGCACGATGGTGTCGTGCAGATAACAATACGATGTACAAGACCAAGTGCCCGATGAGACGCGTTGTCAGCTTATAGATCAGTTCTGAACTTCTGACGCAATGTACTGTGGTAATTAACCCTTAGACTCCCGTTGACGGTTTTGACGGATTTAATCAATAAATCCAGATATCCCGTTGACGGATTTGACGGGCTGTCAATCGGGAGCCTAATCGGGACCTTAATGTAGCAAAATTTAGCATTTTTTGGCTAATTTGGCTAACGGCCGATGTAATGTTCCTAAAACCGGCCGAAATCCGCGCGTGCATGGTCGATCACGCACGCGCATGATCGCGCATGCATCGCTGCGTAAAATGCGATGTTTTGGGCTTGATTAGAGCTTAATTTGACTTAGTTATGAAAAAGACGATGATAGCTTAGCATTCCGGACATCTGATGTTGTTGCACAGTAGCAAAGATACTACCGGATATCTGGATCCAAACCGGAAGTGGTCATCGTTCACTCGCTCCTTTTGGTCAGAATCGGCACAAGGGTGACGTTACCGCCACCATCAGGACTGATTGTCCCAATACTATAGTCTTGCCCCGTCAAAATGAGATATAGTGTGTAAATCGCGGATTTTTCTTTTGGCATTAAAATGATGAATTAAAAATATGAATATATGTCACAAAAGGGCTGCTATTGGGTGTGGCACCCCAAGGGTTTTAAGAAGCGCATATGAAGCAACAGTCTGTACTGTGTGTGCGTCAGCTTACTCACTTTATAATTGACTCTGCCTCGCTCTAATCTCCGCTGCTCTCCTGTCCTAACTGTGCGATTGTCTACCTGTCAACTGAAATGGTAAGTGCTTTGTGTTCCTCTCATCATTGTGCATGGACAGGGGAACAGTACTTGGTTCAAGGGCGCTTTGAAGATGGTTGCTGTCCTCAGTCCAATTTGTAACCAGCAGTGCCACATCAACAACATTATTTATGAATGTGTTCGGCTTATAGTTGAATGTCCCTTAAATAGAAAGTCAGGAAATTACTTTAATATTTAGGCTACAATCTAGTGATTCTAGTCTTACCAGCAATATAGTTTAATCGTTAATTAAATTCCGAGGAGCCGATGGACAAAAACCTGTCCTCGGACAGCCTCTGCACAGCATAAAGGACTTGTGGCCTCATTGCCGACCAGGCAGTCCGTGTATAATATTTTTGTATAGCCTAAAAGAACGTCAAAAAGAAAAATATATGTCATATTACGGTAAGGCTCACTTTACTGGCAAAATAGTGCCACCTATACTGCTTATTTCATGAACTTATTTTGTATCTTCCGTGAGTCATCAGTGGATGGAAACAACAGACAATGCGCATTTCTTAATGAACATACACTTCCTATTTTCGCAAAGGCTTAGTGACTCCCTATTTCCTCCATGTCTCTGAAATCACCTGTGCCTAGCTCGTACACCCATCAGTCTCATTTCAGAATCTCTCCATCTCTCCGTGTAATACTGTTTGTGTGTCACTAAGTGCAGCAATTTTGTGTTATTGTACATAACAGGTTTCTTGCCGTACCCTGCAGTCATACTTACTGTAACATTAATGGTGTGTGTGTGTGTGTGTGTGTGTGTGTGTGTGACTGTGTGCGTGTGTGCGTGCATGAGTGCCTGAGTGCCTGCGTGCGTGTGTGCGTGCGCGCGTGCGCCCCACGCGTGTGTGCCTGTGTTGTGTGTGTGTTGTGCTCTCGGACAGTAAAGCCTGCTGTGTTTTGAAAGGAGGGATCAGCCGTTTAGCTGCTGATCTCTCCCATTCTCTGCGGTGCTTAACTATCTTTCTCCAGCTTACTCACTTTATAATTGACTCCGCCTCGCTCTAATCTCCGCTGCTCTCCTGTCCTAACTGTGCGATTGTCTACCTGTCAACTGAAATGGTAAGTGCTTTGTGTTCCTCTCATCCAGAGAGAGTCATCAGTGTGCATGGACAGTGCTTGATTCAAGGGCGCTTTGAAGATGGTTGCTGTCCTCAGTACCTATCTCCAATTTGTAACCAGCAGTGCCATCCGGTCTATAGAGCAGTGTGGTTTCAAACCTTTTGTGCCAGTGTTTTGTTGGAGAAACAAGCGCCCAGGTCTACAACAACAGGTCCAAGGGGGCACGGTGGCACAGTTGGTAGTGCTGTCGCCTCACAGCTAGAAGGTCCTGGGTTCGATTCCCGCTCGGGACGCTGTGGGTGCTGGCGGCGTATTTCCTCCTCAGTGCCCATACCCTAGGCGGGGTTGGCGAAAGGGCCTTTCTGTGTGGAGCTTGCATGTTCTCCCCGTGTCCCCTAGGGTAGGTGCCCTCACAAAAAACATGCAGTAATCCTGGTCTCTAAACTGCCTCCCCCTGGCCAGCCGGGGCGCCTGATGGAGGGGAAAGGAACTGGTTGGAATAACGTGTTCCTTCCACGCGCTACGTCCAACCAGGGAAACTCCCCCCTGTCAGGTGTAAAGGAGCAACTTGGACACTCAGGCATGAAGGAAGCATGAGTTCAAGTCCGTTGCTCTCCCCATGTCCCCCATATATGGGGACTAGGTTGGCGGAGGGTGTGTAGAGCCCAGGATCACATTAGATAATTGACACAGGGGTGAAAAATGGGTTACAAAATCGTGGAGAAAAAAAACAGGCCCAAAAGAAGAAACCCATTTTACCATTTGAACCCTATATCGACTGTTTCATAGTGTCACGGTGTGTCAGGTGAGGACCCAGAAGCAGAACCAGGCAGGCAAACTGATGCAGTCCAATATATTTATTAACATAAAACTCACAGTAAAGTGTCGCAGGACATGCACAGTAACATTGATTTATAATCTGACAAGGGAGCACTGAACACAGGGAGGTTTAAATAGACTAGACACAGGTGCAACAGAACTACAATCAACACTGGGATTGGCTGGGAGACTAACAGGACACAGGTGGAGAAAACTAGTGATCACAGGGAGGTGAGACAAGACAGGCAAACACCACTAGGCAGAACAGGAAACACTAGGAACACAACTACACAATAAGAGTACACAGATTATATAAAGATCATGACAGATTGACAGTACAGTTCGTGACACATAGTGTGTTTGGTTGATTGTGATCAAAATCCATTCGATCACGAATTCGAACACAAGACTCACGTTTGGGTGGCATTTTCTGTGTGGAAAGCTGCTGCACATGCGCTGTCCCTGCATTCTGTACTGTACTGTACTGTACTGTACTGTACTGTACTGTACTGTACTGTACTGTACTGTACTGTACTGTACTGTACTGTACTTTGAGCAAAGGCAGGTTGGATCCTGCAGAAACGGGGGCTGTTTTTAAAACCTTTGTCAGTTCGCTTCGTCAAGCTCACTCGATTAATAGCCATTCATGGGTAGCGGGTGGTGGGGTTTTGGATGATTTTTCAAAAATAGCAGACATACAAGCTCGTAGCGCGCCACCGAGTGGCGCGCTAAGAGCTTGTATGTCTGCTATTTTTGAAAAATCGTGAAAATATTTATTTCAGAAAACTGGAGGATTTAGAAGATTTTTTTTAAATTTCGAGGTCAGGCCTAAATGGGTTATATTGGGGCTGTAGCATTGCTTTTTGAGGCGTCTCGGGCTGTTATTGCCAGAGTTATAATTGTTATGGTTCTCGAGACACGTCTCACCTGTCAGATGTGTCCCAGGCGTGGGGGCTTTTTTGTCCCATTGGTATGACAGGGATGCCTCTCGCAGACATTCTCTCTACACTTTTTCCATAAACAATGACAATGCGCACAACGCACATGTCACGTGTCGTGTGTTTCGAATACTTTTTTTTTTTTTTAAATATATGATAATAATAATATACAGTACATTTCAAAAGTAATTGAAAAAACATGGTCCCCTCACATATTAGAAGGACAATATCAGTCACCAGAACCAAGGATGGGTGTTTTCGAAGAATCTATCATGGTTAAAATGTTAAGTTTGAAGTTACAATGCATGATTCTGTATTCAGTATTTTAGCCGTGACGTGAGCGACCCCTCCAGAGATACTTCCGGGTCCTACTTTTGTGTCCCCATAGAGTTATACTGTGTCCCTCCGTCGGACTAAATCTGAGACGAAAACAACCACGAAAGTCTCATTTTATCGCTTTCCTCGCAACAACAAAGCTACTGGTCTCCCAAATCTGGCTGTGACAGGCTGTCTGCCCCACACTGAATACTATCGCCATTTTATTTCATTGTGTCAACTAAATCCTCATTAATGCAAACTAGATTCAACATACTCAACCCTGCACACATTCTAAATATGCCCCCGAAATATTGTACTGAGCAAATGGACTGTTACCACCTTCAATAATAATGATAATAATAGTCTTTATTGTCTCCACATCATATATTTTCTTTGTCATGGACACTTGTACAAAACATTAATAATTCTACTCGAGTTGGAAGCATTAAGACCCATTTTAACCCTCAATGGCTTCCTTTCTGAAAAATAACGTCATTGTAAAAAGATTCACGCGTTTAGATATTATATTTACAATGAGATGCGGACGGGAGCTGGTGCCACTTGGACCCGGACGTAACGTAGGACTACAAAATGACGTCGGCCTTTTTTACTAATCTTTCAAGACTCACAGAATAGTTTGCTCTATGACTACAGTATGTAAACACCAAATATCTCAAAAGAAAGAAGAGAGTCTCTACTTACTGTACATCGGGAGGAAAAGTGTGTCAATGTGATGTTGCGTTCTTTAGTTATTGGCAGTTTTCACTTTATAAATCCTATAATATTAGATTAAACCGGCTTGGATTTTCTTTTACATCGAGTTATTTCCGGGTGTTCTCTTCTTTGGAAGTCCTACTCACAAAACAAATATGCGTTTCTGATGCTTTTCTTCCATGACACCAGAAAACGAGTGCGCTGAGCACAGTGCAGGTTCTTTTCCAGTCCAGTCCTAACCATTTTCACTCCCCGGGGCTGTTCTCAAAATGTGTGTCATCATGTGTTTTGATATTCATTTGTCTGTCTTGTGTGTGTTTATCTCTCTGTTGGCCTAAGTGAAAGAGACAGTAGCTGGTGAAGCAGAGATGACAAATCAGACAAAATTAGATCAAACTCAGAGTGCCAGACTATAGAGGCAGGCTCAACAGGGTCTTCTTTCCCCGCTGATTCTGCCAAGCCCGTTCCCTTGGCTGTGGTTTCGCTAGATAGGTATAGGGACAGTGGAACTAACATTAGTTGCAATGTTGTTAGGGGGACATTAAAAAGTGTCGGACAGCGCGGTGTTATGAAGCCATAGAGTATATAAAAGGATAGAGACTGAACTGGCGCGAAGCTCCGCCCCCCCAGCTATTCATGTCAGTGGAAGTTGCTCAGTGGCGTTTTGAAGCACCCGGAAGACTGCCGGAAGTCCCTCCTCCGGACCTCAAATTTGGGCTTTAACAATGTTAAAGCCCAGCTGCACGGGGTTTCCCGGTCATGAATCCACGGGTCCGCCTGTAGTCCCTCCTCCTACCACTAGGGCCCAGAGCTTCAACGTTGAATAGCCTCACTGGCCCCTTGTATGAAGCAGACGCTAATAGCTCTGCTGTGTTGGTTCGAGTTGAATGAAGAAGGCATCGTAACTTGTCCTCTGTTGTTTGTTTATCTTGGCCATGCTTTTGAACAACTCTGTTCATATGAGATGCTCACGCTTCCTCCATCTTGTGTGTGTTGCTTGAGACGCTCAATACATAACACTGGTTTTAGCGGAAATGGTGCCATCTAATGGCTAAAAGCTGAAGTGTAATTATGTCGATTATGTCCTATATTCGGGCCAATAAAGTACGTAAGTAACTGGACGCTGAAGGGTATGTGTGATTTTTTATTTTTTTTATCCTTTATTTACCCAGGGTAGTAGCTGAGCACAAGTGCTCATTTTCAGCAACGCCCTGCACATAGACACACACAGACAGACACACACATTAAAACCTGGGAGCTGACCAGTACAGCCATGAGTCTTATACTGTTGGCCACTAAGCAGCTCCACTGGAGTAGTTGGGGGTTCAGTGCCTTGCTCAAGGGCACTTCAGCGGTGTTGGGTGAGTGATCACTTCAATCAATCACTTCGATCAATCACTTCCCGACCCAGATTTTTTCCGGGGAATCGAACCGGCAACCTTTCGGCAACCCTTAGTCACGAGTATGTATTGAGCTTAAGAATAGAGGGTTTCATGTGTTAATCAGTTGTTTTTGGCAGCAAATTTGGATTTTAGTTTTAGTCATAGTCTCTTGAATAGTGTTCATTTAGTTTTAGTCACATTTTAGTCACACGGAATTTTTCAGTGTTAGTCTAGTTTTAGTCGACTAAATATCATAAGATTTTAGTCGACTAAATCTACAGTTGATTTAGTCGACTAAAATGTATTTTGGCGGGCCTTGATGCCGTCGTAATGACTGCTTTTACACTTGCTGAAAATAGCCGATCCACAACAATCCACAACGCGTCGCACTGCGACGCGTTGTGAGCTTGTAGATCAGCTATTTACAGCATGCAACCAAGTGTAAAATTACTTCTACTGGATCTCTTGTCCACTAGTCCCTTCCTAACATTTTAGACAAAATTGACAGTCTTAGTTTTAGTCATCGTAGCTTAGTTTTCATTCAGTTTCCATTTTTTTTAAAAAGGTAGTCGGCGAACATTTTTCGTCTTAGTTTTAGTCGACGAAATCAACACTGGTGTTAATAAGCTCACAACGCATTGTTTGGCGACACATTGATGTTGTAGATTGGCTATTTATAGTATAAGAGGCTAAAAGGCCCCAGCATGCCTGCCACATGTGCATTCACCGGAGAAACAGAGTGAGCTGATAAGAGATAGTACGACACGCCTCGGGGAGGCTGAGATTACTGTGGTTGTAATGAGAGCTTTTTACTCCCTCTCTATCACGCTCCCCTGAGGCATTATACATCAGTGTTGTCTGCAATTACAGCTTGGATTAAGACACGGGGTCGCTCGTGGAACGACTGCACACCTGCACGCTGCACAGAGGTGTGTGTGTGTGCTGTGTGTGTGTGTGTGTGTGTGTGTGTGTGTGTGTGTGTGTGTGTGTGTGTGTGTGTGTGTGTGTGTGTGTGCGTGTGCGTGTGTGCATGCGTGTGTGTGTGTGTGTGCATGTGTGCATGCATGCACGCACAGAGGCCCCCATGAGGCCCTACTGTGCGCACTGGGCTTTTATTCTCAGCTGGAAACGCTGAGCATCAAAGCACTTCCAGGTGCCAGAGGAATACGCTGCACGTGCACTATGGTACGTGCACTATGGTACGTGCCCAGCGCAACGCCAAGCTGTTGGAGTTTCCAAAAACACGGTGACTCTCTGTTCCCCCTGTAAGGGCAGATTTGATGGTGATGGCTGAGAAAGAGAGGGAAATTGAGGCTGAGTGTATCAATTTTCCTCCATTTGTGTGTGTGTGTGTGTGTGTGTGTGTGTGTGTGTGTGTGTGTGTGTGTGTGTGTGTGTGTGTGTGTGTGTGTGTGTGTGTGTGTGTGTGTGTGTGTGTGTGTGTGTGTGTGTGTGTGTGTGTGTGTGTGTGTGTGTGTGTGTGTGTGTGTGTGTGTGTGTGTGTGTGTGTGCGTGCGTGTAACCGAATAGCCACTCTCTCTGCTGACCTCCAGTCCTAGAACCCAGGCTAATCGAGTGGTCTCCACACACGCACGCACGCACACACACGCACACGCACACACACACACACACACACATTGATTGGTTGGTTATCTGAGCTGGAATGCCATCGAAATCTATATAGGTGCTGGGAGACCACTGGGAGAAGTGTGTAGGAGTGTGTGTGTGCGTGCGTGCGTGCGTGCGTGCGTGTGTGTATATGTGTGACCATTCCATATACAGTATTGACCAACACACCTATCTGATTAACAGTGACAGACGCCCTGGGTCAATTCATTCGACGAGTACAGCCATATAACTCCACCTACGCGTGCAACCCCTGCATACTCTGTAAGTGACATAATACATTTAACTGTCATCACTGCCCAGCGACCGGCCTCTCCGAGAGCTTAGCGGAGGTTACTATACCGTTCCATGTGATTTGATTGGAGCCTCCACTGTGGCCAGCCAAGGTCAGCCAATGTCAGAGCAGTAATTGGATCTGTTTGACTGCATTTTCTTAGGCTAGTTGCCTTCGTCGCTGTCGGGTGGAAACCGCACATTGTCCAAAACCGTTATCGTTTAACAAAAAGAAAAGAAATGAACGGAAAATACAACTGGAAATAGCCGATCTACAAGCTGTATTGGTGCTGTTAGCTTGTAGATCTGCTATTCTCCACTATGTCTGTGTGACTAAACTAATATCAACTCTTGTATGATAACTCCCTCCTTACTGGCCTACCGGCATGCGCATTAAGCCTCTCCAATTGATCCAAAATGCCGCAGCTCGCTTGGTCTTCAACCAGCCAAAATTCTCACATTTCTCACCCCTTCTCCGCTCCCTCCATTGGCTCCCGGTCGCACAGAATACAAAACTCTGATGCTGGCATTCAAAGCAACCAGAGGTATGGCAACCCCATATCTTGCCAGTCTGATCGAAACCCTACAAACCCTCCCGCGCACTCAGATCAGCCAACGCAGGGAAGCTGGAAGTACCTTCACTAAAAACGCTGGGACAATGCTCCACACGACTTTTCTCCCTTCTGGCTCCGAAACTATGGAATGCCCTTCCCATTGTAATCAGAACTGCAGATTCATTCCCAATCTTCCGCCGTAGTCTGAAAACCCACCTCTTCAAACTCCATGAAGAGGAGCACTTGCGTAGCACTTGCCCTAGCCCCGACGACCTTACAGGCATATGTAAAGGCTCAACTTATGTAACTTAGATAGCATTTTATGTAGACATAGCACTATATAGTATGCATAGTTTAATTATATAGATATTCCACTGTTACGTTCTTAGCTTGCGTATGATTCATGATAACGATTTTTGAGTGGTGCAACCACTCCAAAACATCTGACATGCGCTGTCCCCAAGGGGCCAGTGAGGCACTCCAAGGTTGAAGCACTGGGCCCTAGTGGTAAGAGGAGGGACTACAGGCGGACCCGTGGATTCATGACATGGCTTTAACATTGAGTGCTCGGTTGCACTTCCGCATTGGACCACCAAAATGTGGTGGTCCAATGTGGAAGTAGACGTTTTGAGACGGTCCTTCTGGGTGCTTCAAAACGCCACTGAGCAACTTCCACTGACATGAATAGCGGAGGGGGCGGAGCTTCGCGCCAGATCAGTCTCTATCCTTGTAATACTCTATGGCTGTCCCTCTGATGTACTCGTTCCTGATCCTATCCATTATTGTTACTCCCAGAGAGAACCTCAGCATTTGATCTTGTTACTCCCAGAGAGAACCTCAACATTTGAGTCTCTGCTACCTCCAGCTCTGCTTCCTCAGTGTGACTGTCTCTCTAAAACATACAACGTAGCTGGTCTCACCACCGTCTTGTACACCTTCCCTTTCATTCTTGCTGATACTTTCCTACCACAAATCACACCTGACACTTTTCTCCATCCATTCCAACCTGCTTGCACTCGTTTCTTCACCTCTTTTCCACACTCTCCATTGCTCTGAAATGTTGACCCTACAGTTGGGTGCCACCGATATTGTCCCTTATCATTTGACCCATTTAGGCCTGACCTCAAAATTAAAAAAAATCCTTCTAAATCCTCCAGTTTTCTGAAATAAATATTTTCACGATTTTTCAAAAATAGCAGACCTACAAGCTCGTAGCGCGCCACTCGGTGGCGCGCTATGAGCTTGTAGATCTGCTATTTTTCAATAGCTAAATTATAACAATGTTTAAAACACCAAAAGGGGTTCCCGCCCAAAATGGGTTAACTGTCCTTTTGCGCAGATCACGCAAACCTCAGCAAAAAGAAAAGGACAATATCGATGGCCTCCAACTGTATAAGTACTTAAAGTCCTCCATCTTCTTCACGTCTACTCCCGGTAACCCCACTGTTCCACTTGGGTTCCTCTCTTTGTATTCTGTCTTGCCTGCGGCTAACCTTCATTCCTCTCCTTTCCAGGGCATATCTCCACTCTCTCTAGATTTTCTTCTACCTGCTCACTGCTCTCACTACAGATCACAATGTCATCTGCAGACATCACGGTCCATGGGGATTGCTGCCTAACCTCATCTGTCTGCCTGTCCATCACCATGCATGGCGAACAAGAAGGGCCTCGGTGCCTTAGTGCATATGCCCCTCCAAGACAAAAGGAAAGGGGAAAATACATTTTCTCCCAATTCCCAGGTCCCAATTTAGTAAAGCCAATTCCCAATTCCCCATGCCTCTCTACGAGTACTCCATCTCTATCTCCATCACCGTCCCAATAAGTCATTGGGATGGTGAAGATAGCCTCGGGTCTCCTCCCGATACCCGGGCCGTGGCGTCAAGCCACCGTCTTCTTTCCACCTGACAGTGACGGAGACCCACTTCCACATTGAACTCCTCCTCTGTCTAGCACCCCTCACCACTGTCTTACAACTTCCATGCTTGTCCTGCACCACTCTAACATACTCTGTCACTCCACACGTCCTCATACAATACCACAGTTTATACATAGAATTCCACAGTTACCAGTTAACTAAAATTACAATACAGTATATTTCCATCCGAGATGTAGTAGAAGTAAAAGTATTGGAAATTGGAAATACTCAATTAAAGTACCTACACATTCTTCAAAATTGTATTTAAGTACAGTACTTACAGTAACTTTCCACCACTGATATAAATGCACGCCATAGATACAGAAGCTAGCTCCCTCTTGACTATTTCCTCCCCCCCCTCTCTCTCTCTCTCTCTCTCTCTGTCTCTCCCCCCCCCCCCCCCCCCCCCCCCCCCGTTTGTTGTCTGACCATCTTGCCGTTTTTAAGCTTAAAATCACCATAGGGAACTTCCTTCCTTCGTGCGTGCGTGCGTGCGTGCGTGCGTGCGTGCGTGCGTGTGCGTGTACATGGGTGTACAGTATGTGTGTACATGGGTGTACAGTGTGTGTGTACCATGGGTGTACAGTGTGTGTGTACCATGGGTGTATGTGTCATCGACTGTTGGGAACGAGGGATATGACATCAAATGAGGACTAGTGGAGAAGAAAGCAGTGACGAGTTGCATCTCTCTGTAGACCTGGACAGATGTCTTCTCTTGATAAGAGGAAGGCAGAGCACAATACCCCACCCTCTCTCTCTCTCTCTCTCTCTCCCTCTCTCTCCCTCTCTCCCTCCCTCCCTCCCCCCTTCTTCTTTCGGCTAATTCCCATCTGCTCCTGTTCTCTGCTAGCCTGGTTAATAAACCAGACCGAATCAGCCGTTGGCAAAAAAAAGTTGCCTACCAGCGGATTACGGTCTGGCGAGGCTCAGTAGCACGCCTCTTTCCTACAGCAGAGAACAGGTCGGACCAATCGGGACACGGTATGCAATATAGGCGGGCTTTGGTACAGTGACGTTCAATGCTTGAGACTTTTGACTGACAGTAGCTCTGACCAATTGCGTCAAAGAGAAAATGTTCCCCGGGAAATGAAATCCAAGTGGAGCCAGCCCAGACTGATATACCGCGACAGTGTTGTGTGATATTAGTCTGGCTTATTAGCCAGGCTAGTTCTCTGCGTCTTCCTCCTCGAGCCACCTGCATGTTCCTCTCTCGCCGCATCCATATAAACCCTGCTCTTCTCCTCCTCCTGCCCGGCAGCTCCATCTTCAGTATGCTTCTCCGTAGTGTGTGAATCTGTATATGTAGGGCGGCTATAAAGGCCTATTATTAAACAGGTGCACCTCCTGCCCCCTGTATCTGTAAGTCAAAGGCTTTCAATATGAGAACGGCTTTAGTATGCAGGAGATACTGTGTGTGTGTGTGTGTGTGTGTGTGTGTGTGTGTGTGTGTGTGTGAGTGTGCGTGTGTGTGTGCGTGTGCGTGCGCGTGCATGTGTGTGCTTGTTTGCACCTGTAAATGAGAAAATAATCCAATTCCACAAAGGTGCCAACATGGTTTAACAATGTAGATGACTATAGTGATTGCTAAACACCTGCACGCACGCGCACACACACACACACACACACACACACACACACACACACACACACACACACACACACACACACACACACACACACACACACACACACACACACACACACACACACACTAATGATCTGTCCTGTTGACACTGTTTTAATCAATGTTGACTCGATTTAGTCAATGTGCGTGCGTGCGTGCGTGCGTGCGTGCGTGCGTGCGTGCGTGCACACGCATGCATATGTTGTTCAGGGGGCGTGTTTGTACTGCGAGCATGTGTTACATATTGAGTAATGACCATCCTGATCAATCACACCATGAGATGGAATTGCTAATGAAAGTCCATTAGACCACAATCTAATCTAAAGCTCACATCAAATCTGGATTTAACAACAGAGAACCTGATATTAGGAGCAGCTCATGGACCTTGTGCGTGTGTGTGTGTGTGTGTGTGTGTGTGTGTGTGTGTGTGTGTGTGTGTGTGTGTGTGTGTGTGTGTGTGTGTGTGTGTGTGCGTGTGTGTGTGCGTGCGTGCGTGCGTGCGTGCGTGCGTGCGTGCGTGCGTGTTTGTTTATGCATGTATGGTGTCTTGTGTTTCTGCATGACTGTGTATGCTTGTGAGAATCGAGTGTGTGTGTGTGTGTGTGTGTGTGTGTGTGTGTGTGTGTGTGTGTGTGTGTGTGTGTGTGTGTGTGTGTGTGTGTGTGTGTGTTTTTGTGTGTTTGTGCGTTTGTATGAGGATGTATGCTTGAGTGGCTGCCTGATTCTTTGTGTGCATATTAGTGTTTGTGCGTGTGTGCGTGTGCGTGTGCATGTGTGTGTGTGTGTGTGTGTGTGTGCCTGTGCGTGTGCCTGTGCGTTTGTGTGCATGTGTGCACGCGCGCACATGCTTGTACTCTTCCGTTGCGAGTCTGCCAAGAGCACAGTGTGAAACATAAGGGACTGGATACTTCCTGCCAACACAACGCCAGACTTCCAGCCGGACGCCTGCTCATTCCCCTGCCCTCAACCAACAACCCTTGAGCAAGGCTCACTTGCTCCACTGGAGCTGCTAAGTAGCCAGCAAGAGTAAGTGGCCAGCAAGAGAATGTGCTGGCCGAGCCACTGTGTGTAGCTACAATACTAGATACTGCAATGCGTGCGCGCGTGCCTGCGTGTGGGTGTACTGTACGCATATTGTCTGCTTATCTATAATGCTCCCTCTCCTGTGGATTCTGTGTGTCTTAAATACATCAAATGACTAAAACACTGACTGAAATTGTGCACACAAGCTGCTGATGCCGTGCTAACTCTGGGTAATCCCTACAGTGGCATGTCGACGTCTCAAGGCCAAACTGTTTTCCTGTTCCTCCACTGGCTCTAACCACAGAGTATCTTTATGTATATGTATTTCCACAGTTTTCATGAAATACATATTGCCAATGGCATGTCTCTACAGACACAGAAACCGTATGTTTCGTGCCAATTCAGGCCCGGGCACATCTTTTTATATATATATATATATATATATATAATATATATATATATATATATATATATACTTCCGTTGGCTATTCAAAAACAGCAGATATACAAGCTCTCACACAGCACATGCTGAACAACAGGTAAACACTATAGGATGCCAGGTCAATAATGACCTGGCATCTGTCTACATAACATGCTATCTACATTTCATTTGTAGCCTTACAGTACATGATGCACATAGCATTTGTGTCCCACTTGTTTGACGTGGGTAAAACGCCAGACGTTGTATTGCTGATGGTGTATAGTGCCAAGGCATTATCTCTGCAGCCCCTTATCGATGAAATGATTACTATATTTACCCAGGGTATCTGGGCTAAGCTCAAGAACTTGTTTCCAGCCAGGCCCTGCTCATAGAACATTTCATCGTAGTGGTTCAATGCCATGTTCAAGGGCACTTCAGCGGTGGTAATTTTAACGTGTCGGACCGCTGATTCGAACTGGCGACCTTCCAGACCTTCCGGCCACCGCTGCCACAATGGCTTTGAGCTCTCCTTCGCTTTGAGCTTGTAGATCTGCTATTTTTCAATAGCTAAATTACAACATAATGTTTACATACATACATGAAGTTGTATTGCTGACGATGTATAGTGCCAAGGCATTATCTCTGCTTGCCGTTGGCCCGGAGGCTCCCGGAAGTTGACAGGTCCACAAGTACATTTTAGGCTTTTTATTTACCTTGAAAGGTGCAGTGCAAGTCGGCGACAAAGTACAAAAAAAATAATATTACTGGCCAAAAAGTAAAACGTTCCAAAAACAAAATGAACACTTGAAAAGTTAACCATACTCAAGAAACAAGCAGGAACTGTTACAGGCTTTTCTCTGGCTTGCAATTCTCCCCTGTTGTCTCTTACTATAGCCTCAAATGAGACTGAACTCCCCTCACCTGCAGGGCGGGCCTCACCTCTTGGCCCGCCCTGGTTGCCCCCCCCCCCCCCCCCCCCCCCCCCCCACATGACCCCTGGAGCTGGGTGATCTGGTGGTTGATGAAGCAGAGCTTCCGCTCCTGCTGCTCCGTTCTCCTTCTGTCCTTCTCCATCTGAAACTTCCTGGCCAAGTTGGAAGCCCCCCCGGATGAGGCGGTTCCATGCCTTCTGAGCGTTCAACGTTGTGGCCCTCGACAGAGAGGTCTGAACTGTACAGCGGACGCCACAAGGGTCACAGTTTGACACAGTTTGTTTGATGCTATGGGTCATTCAGTACCAAACATTTCTTGACATCAACTCAACTGAGTGGTAACACTGCCGATATTGAGTGAGTGAGTGAGTGAGTGAGTGAGTGAGTGAGTGAGTGAGTGAGTGAGTGAGTGAGTGAGTGAGTGAGTGAGTGAGGGTCAGAGTGAGTGAGTTTATTTCTTAAAGATAGAGTGTCGTGATTGTTGTAGTTCTTTCCATTTTTTCATGTGTTTATGAGTTGGTGTGGTTGTTATGTGCAATGGTGTCTTCCCTTCGTATTTAGGCTTTTTTCCTGGGGGCTGAAACCTTGACAGTGCCAATGAAAAAAATAAAATAAAACAGTGATATAGTATCATCCCCTCCCCTAACCCCTCCCCCTTTATCAACAGCTGTGTGTGCGGCTTCCATTCAGGTGGATCACCACCACCCATCACCACTCACCAGGAAAACTAGGCATACTTAATAAACTGGTGGGCGTGTCCACATAAAAACAACATTTTAACAAATACTGTAATACAAAAATCTTCATCCTTATATTATAATAATAATACCACCTGATGATTATGTTTT
>NC_136804.1:1665314-1677814 GCF_951216825.1 Electrona antarctica
GTGCGTGTCACTGCAAGCTGCCATTTCTTGTGTTCTTGAAAGATACAGTGAGTGCTCACTGTTGTGTGACTGTGAGGTGTGTGTGCGTGTGCGTGTGTGTGTGTGCGGACGGACGGACGGACGGACGGACGGACGGACGGACGGATGGACGGACGGACGGACGGACGGACGGACGCACGCACGCACGCACGCACGCACGCACGCACGCACGCACGCACGCACGCACGCACGCACGCACGCACGCACACACACACACACTGTGTGCACATTATGTATCTTTAACTGAGTGTTCCTGTGAGATATGCAACATATGGCAGTGTAGGTGGCTTGCTCTCTCTCTATCTCTCTCTCTCTCTCTCTCTCTCTCTCTCTCTCTCTCTCTCTCTCTCTCTCTCTCTCTCTCTCTCTCTCTCTCTATCTATCTCTCTGTGTTCACTGTTCGTTGTGAGGCATATTGAGATCATGTGATGCATGAATAAATTAGTCCTGAGGGCCAGCACACGGATGCACATAAATGCATAAACACATCTTCTGGTACCTTTAATGGTGTTGGTAAGACTGGTTTAATGGACGTGTGTGTGTGTGTGTGTGTGTGTGTGTGTGTGTGTGTGTGTGTGTGTGTGTGTGTGTGTGTGTGTGTGTGTGTGTGTGCGCGTGCGTGCATGCGTGCGTGCGTGCGTGCGTGTGCGTGCATGCGTGCTGGTGCACACGCATGTGTGTGTAGTATTGATTGATGGGTAGCAGCGGTCTCATTTCATTAACATTTTAAATCCTATCATCTACTCTGTTTCAAGTCGCACATAATGAATGTGTGTGTGTGTGTGTGTGTGTGTGTGTGTGTGTGTGTGTGTCTTTGCTCGTCCCCGCCTCCCTCGGGTCTCCTGCCTCCCTCTCTCTCTCTCTCTCTCTCTCTCTCTCTCTCTCTCTCTCTCTCTTTCCTTCCCTCACAAATCTCTCAATCTCTCACTAGGTGTGTTTCCATTAAGCCGTTTTTTTGCGCATTAAGGCTCTTGCGCAAAAACTCCTGGATGGAAACACTTCAAAATGCGAATAAGTCTCCATTTTTCGCAAAAACACTTTTGCTCTTGCAGGGGGTAGATTTTTGGGCTATATCGAAAAAGTGAAATGCGCAAATGGGGTATGGAAACACTTGCGGAAAAGATTTCTAATTCGAAAGCATTGAACTCGCATTATATCGCTTTTGAACAGTTGGAAAAGAAGAAAAAGAAACACGCGATGGTGAATCAGTGGACTTAAACGGGAGGATGGGTGGCCAGGGTGGGTGGAGGATGGGTGGCCAGGGTGGGTGGAGGATGGGTGGCCAGGGTGGGTGGAGGATGGGTGGCCAGGGTGGTGGAGGATGGGTGGCCAGGGTGGGTGGAGGATGGGTGGCCAGGGTGGGTGGGATGTGGATACATTTACGCACTCTCCAAGCCTCTGCTGTCTTCAGGCTCTTGATCATGGAAGTTAGATGAATATCATTCTCAAACACCTCGGAACGGACGAGGGGAGACTACTAAAATACGCTATTATTGCTATAATGTCCATAGAGAATATATCACCACCAATTATAAGGATGCTTTTAAACTGGTCTAAGTTTCCTCATGGCACTGCAAGCAACCGTGATGAAACAACGAACGGCTTTTGCCGTTTGCATTGATGAGAGACGTACACTGTACCAGCTGCAATGATAGTGTAATCAATATATATACGACCAATTCATCCCCCTGTAGCCTATTGTACATGCGCCCCGAATATGAATGCAAGTTCAAGGCTGCATTATAAAGATTACTTTTCGTCGCACGGTGTCGTGCAGATAACAATACGATGTACAAGACCAAGTGCCCGATGAGACGCGTTGTCAGCTTATAGATCAGTTCTGAACTTCTGACGCAATGTACTGTGGTAATTAAGAAGCGCATATGAAGCAACAGTCTGTACTGTGTGTGTGCGTCAGCTTACTCACTTTATAATTGACTCCGCCTCGCTCTAATCTCCGCTGCTCTCCTGTCCTAACTGTGCGATTGTCTACCTGTCAACTGAAATAGTAAGTGCTTTGTGTTCCTCTCATCCAGAGAAAATCAGTGTGCATGGACGGGGGAACAGTACTTGGTTCAAGGGCGCTTTGAAGATGGTTGCTGTCCTCAGTCCAATTTGTAACCAGCAGTGCCACATCAACAACATTATTGTCTCCACCAGGCCGAAGGCATGGGGAGAGAGTATGTTTTGCACTCCGTCCGTGTGTGTGTGTGTCCGTCCTTCCTTCCGTCCGTTATCAGCTAATCTCCGCCACCGTTGGCCCGATCCATGCCAAACTGTGCACACACACTCCCTGGATGCCAACGATGAACCTCTGCCCCAAATATTCCTCAATGGCCTGTTATAGCGCCACCATGAGGCCGATTTCTGCTAAACACATTGCTTATGTTAGTCGCACAGATTTCATCCAAATCTCACGCAAATCGGTACACATGATCTCTGTAGTAATGTGATCAAGACGAGTCTGTTGGATTTCTCAGATTCTACACTGATTGGCTAACATTGCCTTCCAAAGTTTTCAGGAGTGGCCCGTTTCGTTCAAAATGCTGCACATGTCCTGCTTATCCAGAATTCTATCCTCAGAGATGCTATGAGTGATCAGGCTCTGCATTTCCTCGACAAAATGAAGACAATTGTTGCAAAAAACAAACAAACAAATAAACATGTTTATATTATTTATTAATGTGTTCAGCTTATAGTTGAATGTCCCTTAAATAGAAAGTCAGGAAATTACTTTAATATTTAGTCTACAATCTAGTGATTCTAGTCTTACCAGCAATATAGTTTAATCGTTAATTAAATTCCGAGGAGCCGATGGACAAAAACCTGTCCTCGGACAGCCTCTGCACAGCATAAAGGACTTGTGGCCTCATTGCCGACCAGGCAGTCCGTGTATAATATTTTTGTATAGCCTAAAAGAACGTCAAAAAGAAAAATATATGTCATATTACGGTAAGGCTCACTTTACTGGCAAAATAGTGCCACCTATACTGCTTATTTCATGAACTTATTTTGTATCTTCCGTGAGTCATCAGTGGATGGAAACAACAGACAATGCGCATTTCTTAATGAACATACACTTCCTATTTTCGCAAAGGCTTAGTGACTCCCTATTTCCTCCATGTCTCTGAAATCACCTGTGCCTAGCTCGTACACCCATCAGTCTCATTTCAGAATCTCTCCATCTCTCTGTGTAATACTGTTTGTGTGTCACTAAGTGCAGCAATTTTGTGTTATTGTACATAACAGGTTTCTTGCCGTACACTAAAGCCCCCTGCAGTCATACTTACTGTAACATTAATGGTGTGTGTGCGTGTGTGCGTGCATGAGTGCCTGAGTGCCTGCGTGCGTGTGTGCGTGCGTGCGTGCATGCGCGTGTGCGCCCCACGCGTGTGTGCCTGTGTTGTGTGTGTGTTGTGCTCTCGGACAGTAAAGCCTGCTGTGTTTTGAAAGGAGGGATCAGCCGTTTAGCTGCTGATCTCTCCCATTCTCTGCGGTGCTTAACTATCTTTCTCCAGCTTACTCACTTTATAATTGACTCCGCCTCGCTCTAATCTCCGCTGCTCTCCTGTCCTAACTGTGCGATTGTCTACCTGTCAACTGAAATGGTAAGTGCTTTGTGTTCCTCTCATCCAGAGAGAGTCATCAGTGTGCATGGACAGTGCTTGATTCAAGGGCGCTTTGAAGATGGTTGCTGTCCTCAGTACCTATCTCCAATTTGTAACCAGCAGTGCCATCCGGTCTATAGAGCAGTGTGGTTTTCAAACCTTTTGTGCCAGTGTTTTGTTGGAGAAACAAGCGCCCAGGTCTACAACAACAGGTCCAAGGGGGCACGGCGGCACAGTTGGTAGTGCTGTCGCCTCACAGCTAGAAGGTCCTGGGTTCGATTCCCGCTCGGGACGCTGTGGGTGCTGGCGGCGTATTTCCTCCTCAGTGCCCATACCCTATAGGCGGGGTTGGCGAAAGGGCCTTTCTGTGTGGAGCTTGCATGTTCTCCCCGTGTCCCCTAGGGTAGGTGGCCTCACAAAAAACATGCAGTAATCCTGGTCTCTAAACTGCCTCCCCCTGGCCAGCCGGGGCACCTGATGGAGGGGAAAGGAACTGGTTGGAATAACGTGTTCCTTCCACGCGCTACGTCCAACCAGGGAAACTCCCCCCTGTCAGGTGTAAAGGAGCAACTTGGACACTCAGGCATGAAGGAAGCATGAGTTCAAGTCCGTTGCTCTCCCCATGTCCCCCATATATGGGGACTAGGTTGGCGGAGGGTGTGTAGAGCCCAGGATCACATTAGATAATTGACACAGGGGTGAAAAATGGGTTACAAAATCGTGAAAAAAAAAGAAGAAACCCATTTTACCATTTGAACCCTATATCGACTGTTTCATAGTGCGTTTGGTTGATTGTGATCAAAATCCATTCGATCACGAATTCGAACACAAGACTCACGTTCGGGTGGCATTTTCTGTGTGGAAAGCTGCTGCACATGCGCTGTCCCTGCATTCTGTACTGTACTGTACTGTTCTGTACTGTACTTTGAGCAAAGGCAGGTTAGATCCTGCAGAAACGGGGGCTGTTTTTAAAACCTTCGTCAGTTCGCTTCGTCAAGCTCACTCGATTAACCCATTCTGGGCGGGATCCCCTTTTGGTAGTTAGCGTTAGCGTTAGCGTTATGTTATGCTTTAGCTATTGAAAAATAGCAGATCTACAAGCTCATAGCTCGCCACCGAGTGGCGCACTACGAGCTTGTAGATCTGCTATTTTTGAAAAATCGAAGAACGACTGACATAGAAACATGGCTTTTTCAGAAAACTGTCAGGATGTAGAAGACATTTTTAGAATCTGATCTCAGGTCAAAATGGATTAATAGCCATTCTGGGTAGCGGGTGGTGGGGTTTTGGATGATTTGATAAATTGCACGTATTGCAATCGATAGCCAACACTTTGTGTAAGCAGAGTTTACAGATTGGCTTTTGCACGTTGGATGGCGCTCTATTTCCGTCTGCAAAGAAGCCAAAGTATTCCCTTATATTATCCCATTTTGGGCGGGAACCCCATTATGTTGTAATTTAGCTATTGAAAAATAGCAGATCTACAAGCTCATAGCGTGCCACCGAGTGGCGCGCTACGAGCTTGTAGGTCTGCTATTTTTGAAAAATCGTGAAAATATTTATTTCAGAAAACTGGAGGATTTAGAAGATTTTTTTTAAATTTCGAGGTCAGGCCTAAATGGGTTATATTGGGGCTGTAGCATTGCTTTTTGAGGCGCCTCGGGCTGTTATTGCCAGAGTTATAATTGTTATGGTTCTCGAGACACGTCTCACCTGTCAGATGTGTCCCAGGCGTGGGGGCTTTTTTGTCCCATTGGTATGACAGGGATGCCTCTCGCAGACATTCTCTCTACACTTTTTCCATAAACAATGACAATGCGCACAACGCACATGTCACGTGTCGTGTGTTTCGAATACTTTTTTTTTTTTTTAAATATATGATAATAATATTATACAGTACATTTCAAAAGTAATTGAAAAAACATGGTCCCCTCACATATTAGAAGGACAATATCAGTCACCAGAACCAAGGATGGGTGTTTTCGAAGAATCTATCATGGTTAAAATGTTAAGTTTGAAGTTACAATGCATGATTCTGTATTCAGTATTTTAGCCGTGACGTGAGCGACCCCTCCAGAGATACTTCCGGGTCCTACTTTTGTGTCCCCATAGAGTTATACTGTGTCCCTCCGTCGGACTAAATCTGAGACGAAAACAACCACGAAAGTCTCATTTTATCGCTTTCCTCGCAACAACAAAGCTACTGGTCTCCCAAATCTGGCTGTGACAGGCTGTCTGCCCCACACTGAATACTATCGCCATTTGATTTCATTGTGTCAACTAAATCCTCATTAATGCAAACTAGATTCAACATACTCAACCCTGCACACATTCTAAATATGCCCCCGAAATATTGTACTGAGCAAATGGACTGTTACCACCTTCAATAATAATGATAATAATAGTCTTTATTGTCTCCACATCATATATTTTCTTTGTCATGGACACTTGTACAAAACATTAATAATTCTATTCGAGTTGGAAGCATTAAGACCCATTTTAACCCTCAATGGCTTCCTTTCTGAAAAATAACGTCATTGTAAAAAGATTCACGCGTTTAGATATTATATTTACAATGAGATGCGGACGGGAGCTGGTGCCACTTGGACCCGGACGTAACGTAGGACTACAAAATGACGTCGGACTTTTTTACTAATCTTTCAAGACTCACAGAATAGTTTGCTCTATGACTACAGTATGTAAACACCAAATATCTCAAAAGAAAGAAGAGAGTCTCTACTTACTGTACATCGGGAGGAAAAGTATGTCAATGTGATGTTGCGTTCTTTAGTTATTGGCAGTTTTCACTTTATAAATCCTATAATATTAGATTAAACCGGCTTGGATTTTTTTTTTTACATCACGTTATTTCCGGGTGTTCTCTTCTTTGGAAGTCCTACTCACAAAACAAATATGCGTTTCTGATGCTTTTCTTCCATGACACCAGAAAACGATTGCGCTGAGCACAGTGCAGGTTCTTTTCCAGTCCAGTCCTAACCATTTTCACTCCCCGGGGCTGTTCTCAAAATGTGTGTCATCATGTGTTTTGATATTCATTTGTCTGTCTTGTGTGTGTTTATCTCTCTGTTGGCCTAAGTGAAAGAGACAGTAGCTGGTGAAGCAGAGATGACAAATCAGACAAAATTAGATCAAACTCAGAGTGCCAGACTATAGAGGCAGGCTCAACAGGGTCTTCTTTCCCCGCTGATTCTGCCAAGCCCGTTCCCTTGGCTGTGGTTTCGCTAGATAGCAGGTATAGGGACAGTGGAACTAACATTAGTTGCAATGTTGTTAGGGGGACATTAAAAAGTGTCGGACAGCGCGGTGTTATGAAGCCATAGAGTATATAAAAGGATAGAGACTGAACTGGCGCGAAGCTCCGCCCCCCCAGCTATTCATGTCAGTGGAAGTTGCTCAGTGGCGTTTTGAAGCACCCGGAAGACTGCCGGAAGTCCCTCCTCCGGACCTCAAATTTGGGCTTTAACAATGTTAAAGCCCAGCTGCACGGGGTTTCCCGGTCATGAATCCACGGGTCCGCCTGTAGTCCCTCCTCCTACCACTAGGGCCCAGAGCTTCAACGTTGAATAGCCTCACTGGCCCCTTGTATGAAGCAGACGCTAATAGCTCTGCTGTGTTGGTTCGAGTTGAATGAAGAAGGCATCGTAACTTGTCCTCTGTTGTTTGTTTATCTTGGCCATGCTTTTGAACAACTCTGTTCATATGAGATGCTCACGCTTCCTCCATCTTGTGTGTGTTGCTTGAGACGCTCAATACATAACACTGGTTTTAGCGGAAATGGTGCCATCTAATGGCTAAAAGCTGAAGTGTAATTATGTCGATTATGTCCTATATTCGGGACAATAAAGTACGTAAGTAACGGGACGCTGAAGGGTATGTGTGATTTTTTATTTTGTTTATCCTTTATTTACCCAGGGTAGTAGCTGAGCACAAGTGCTCATTTTCAGCAACGCCCTGCACATAGACACACACAGACAGACACACACATTCAAACCTGGGAGCTGACCAGTACAGCCATGAGTCTTTATACTGTTGGCCACTAAGCAGCTCCACTGGAGTAGTTGGGGGTTCGGTGCCTTGCTCAAGGGCACTTCAGCGGTGTTGGGTGAGTGATCACTTCAATCAATCACTTCGATCAATCACTTCCCGACCCAGATTTTTTCCGGGGAATCGAACCGGCAACCTTTCGGCAACCCTTAGTCACGAGTATGTATTGAGCTTAAGAATAGAGGGTTTCATGTGTTAATCAGTTGTTTTTGGCAGCAAATTTGGATTTTAGTTTTAGTCATAGTCTCTTGAATAGTGTTCATTTAGTTTTAGTCACATTTTAGTCACACGGAATTTTTCAGTGTTAGTCTAGTTTTAGTCGACTAAATATCATAAGATTTTAGTCGACTAAATCTACAGTTGATTTAGTCGACTAAAATGTATTTTGGCGGGCCTTGATGCCGTCGTAATGACTGCTTTTACACTTGCTGAAAATAGCCGATCCACAACAATCCACAACGCGTCGCACTGCGACGCGTTGTGAGCTTGTAGATCAGCTATTTACAGCATGCAACCAAGTGTAAAATTACTTCTACTGGATCTCTTGTCCACTAGTCCCTTCCTAACATTTTAGACAAAATTGACAGTCTTAGTTTTAGTCATCGTAGCTTAGTTTTCATTCAGTTTCCATTTTTTTTAAAAAGGTAGTCGGCGAACATTTTTCGTCTTAGTTTTAGTCGACGAAATCAACACTGGTGTTAATAAGCTCACAACGCATTGTTTGGCGACACATTGATGTTGTAGATTGGCTATTTATAGTATAAGAGGCTAAAAGGCCCCAGCATGCCTGCCACATGTGCATTCACCGGAGAAACAGAGTGAGCTGATAAGAGATAGTACGACACGCCTCGGGGAGGCTGAGATTACTGTGGTTGTAATGAGAGCTTTTTACTCCCTCTCTATCACGCTCCCCTGAGGCATTATACATCAGTGTTGTCTGCAATTACAGCTTGGATTAAGACACGGGGTCGCTCGTGGAACGACTGCACACCTGCACGCTGCACAGAGGTGTGTGTGTGTGCTGTGTGTGTGTGTGTGTGTGTGTGTGTGTGTGTGTGTGTGTGTGTGTGTGTGTGTGTGTGTGTGTGTGTGTGTGTGTGTGTGTGTGTGTGCGTGTGCGTGTGTGCATGCGTGTGTGTGTGTGTGTGCATGTGTGCATGCATGCACGCACAGAGGCCCCCATGAGGCCCTACTGTGCGCACTGGGCTTTTATTCTCAGCTGGAAACGCTGAGCATCAAAGCACTTCCAGGTGCCAGAGGAATACGCTGCACGTGCACTATGGTACGTGCACTATGGTACGTGCCCAGCGCAACGCCAAGCTGTTGGAGTTTCCAAAAACACGGTGACTCTCTGTTCCCCCTGTAAGGGCAGATTTGATGGTGATGGCTGAGAAAGAGAGGGAAATTGAGGCTGAGTGTATCAATTTTCCTCCATTTGTGTGTGTGTGTGTGTGTGTGTGTGTGTGTGTGTGTGTGTGTGTGTGTGTGTGTGTGTGTGTGTGTGTGTGTGTGTGTGTGTGTGTGTGTGTGTGTGTGTGTGTGTGTGTGTGTGTGTGTGTGTGTGTGTGTGTGTGTGTGTGTGTGTGTGTGTGTGCGTGTGTGCGTGCGTGTAACCGAATAGCCACTCTCTCTGCTGACCTCCAGTCCTAGAACCCAGGCTAATCGAGTGGTCTCCACACACGCACGCACGCACACACACGCACACGCACACACACACACACACACATTGATTGGTTGGTTATCTGAGCTGGAATGCCATCGAAATCTATATAGGTGCTGGGAGACCACTGGGAGAAGTGTGTAGGAGTGTGTGTGTGCGTGCGTGCGTGCGTGCGTGTGTGTATATGTGTGACCATTCCATATACAGTATTGACCAACACACCTATCTGATTAACAGTGACAGACGCCCTGGGTCAATTCATTGGACGAGTACAGCCATATAACTCCACCTACGCGTGCAACCCCTGCATACTCTGTAAGTGACATAATACATTTAACTGTCATCACTGCCCAGCGACCGGCCTCTCCGAGAGCTTAGCGGAGGTTACTATACCGTTCCATGTGATTTGATTGGAGCCTCCACTGTGGCCAGCCAAGGTCAGCCAATGTCAGAGCAGTAATTGGATCTGTTTGACTGCATTTTCTTAGGCTAGTTGCCTTCGTCGCTGTCGGGTGGAAACCGCACATTGTCCAAAACCGTTATCGTTTAACAAAAAGAAAAGAAATGAACGGAAAATACAACTGGAAATAGCCGATCTACAAGCTGTATTGGTGCTGTTAGCTTGTAGATCTGCTATTCTCCACTATGTTTGTGTGACTAAACTAATATCAACTCTTGTATGATAACTCCCTCCTTACTGGCCTACCGGCATGCGCATTAAGCCTCTCCAATTGATCCAAAATGCCGCAGCTCGCTTGGTCTTCAACCAGCCAAAATTCTCACATTTCTCACCCCTTCTCCGCTCCCTCCATTGGCTCCCGGTCGCACAGAATACAAAACTCTGATGCTGGCATTCAAAGCAACCAGAGGTATGGCAACCCCATATCTTGCCAGTCTGATCGAAACCCTACAAACCCTCCCGCGCACTCAGATCAGCCAACGCAGGGAAGCTGGAAGTACCTTCACTAAAAACGCTGGGACAATGCTCCACACGACTTTTCTCCCTTCTGGCTCCGAAACTATGGAATGCCCTTCCCATTGTAATCAGAACTGCAGATTCATTCCCAATCTTCCGCCGTAGTCTGAAAACCCACCTCTTCAAACTCCATGAAGAGGAGCACTTGCGTAGCACTTGCCCTAGCCCCGACGACCTTACAGGCATATGTAAAGGCTCAACTTATGTAACTTAGATAGCATTTTATGTAGACATAGCACTATATAGTATGCATAGTTTAATTATATAGATATTCCACTGTTACGTTCTTAGCTTGCGTATGATTCATGATAACGATTTTTGAGTGGTGCAACCACTCCAAAACATCTGACATGCGCTGTCCCCAAGGGGCCAGTGAGGCACTCCAAGGTTGAAGCACTGGGCCCTAGTGGTAAGAGGAGGGACTACAGGCGGACCCGTGGATTCATGACATGGCTTTAACATTGAGTGCTCGGTTGCACTTCCGCATTGGACCACCAAAATGTGGTGGTCCAATGTGGAAGTAGACGTTTTGAGACGGTCCTTCTGGGTGCTTCAAAACGCCACTGAGCAACTTCCACTGACATGAATAGCGGAGGGGGCGGAGCTTCGCGCCAGATCAGTCTCTATCCTTGTAATACTCTATGGCTGTCCCTCTGATGTACTCATTCCTGATCCTATCCATCCTTGTTACTCCCAGAGAGAACATTTGAGTCTCTGCTACCTCCAGCTCTGCTTCCTGTCTTTTCCTCAGTGTGACTGTCTCTCTAAACCAGGGGTTCTCAACCCGTGGGTCGCGACCCCTCGGGGGGTCGCCAAATTATTTTAGGGGGTCCCCAAATTATTAAAAATAAATAAATAAATAATAATAATATATTTTTTAAAGTTTTATTTTCACGATTTTTCAAAAATAGCAGACCTACAAGTTCATAGCGCGCCACTCGGTGGCGCGCTATGAGCTTGTAGATCTGCTATTTTTCAATAGCTAAATTATAACAATGCTTAAAACATCAAAAGGGGTTCCCGCCCAAAATGGTTTAAGGTTATTGTAGCAGTCAATTTATATTGGGGGTCGGGAGGGGGCGGGGCGGGGGTCCCGAGACATTGCCAAAGCATTTCCGGGGGTCCCCGGCCAAAAACGTTGAGAACCCCTGCTCTAAACCATACAACGTAGCTGGTCTCACCACCGTCTCGTACACCTTCCCTTTCATTCTTGCTGATACTTTCCTACCACACATCAACACCTGACACTTTTCTCCATCCATTCCAACCTGCTTGCACTCGTTTCTTCACCTCTTTTCCACACTCTCCATTGCTCTGAAATGTTGACCCTACAGTTGGGTGCCACCGATATTGTCCCTTATCATTTGACCCATTTAGGCCTGACCTCAAAATTTTAAAAAATCCTTCTAAATCCTCCAGTTTTCTGAAATAAATATTTTCACGATTTTTCAAAAATAGCAGACCTACAAGCTCGTAGCGCGCCACTCGGTGGCGCGCTATGAGCTTGTAGATCTGCTATTTTTCAATAGCTAAATTATAACAATGTTTAAAACACCAAAAGGGGTTCCCGCCCAAAATGGGTTAACTGTCCTTTTGCGCAGATCACGCAAACCTCAGCAAAAAGAAAAGGACAATATCGATGGCCTCCAACTGTATAAGTACTTAAAGTCCTCCATCTTCTTCACGTCTACTCCCGGTAACCCCACTGTTCCACTTGGGTTCCTCTCTTTGTATTCTGTCTTGCCTGCGGCTAACCTTCATTCCTCTCCTTTCCAGGGCATATCTCCACTCTCTCTAGCTTTTCTTCTACCTGCTCACTGCTCTCACTACAGATCACAATGTCATCTGCAGACATCACGGTCCATGGGGATTGCTGCCTAACCTCATCTGTCTGCCTGTCCATCACCATGCATGGCGAACAAGAAGGGCCTCGGTGCCTTAGTGCATATGCCCCTCCAAGACAAAAGGAAAGGGGAAAATACATTTTCTCCCAATTCCCAGGTCCCAATTTAGTAAAGCCAATTCCCAATTCCCCATGCCTCTCTACGAGTACTCCATCTCTATCTCCATCACCGTCCCAATAAGTCATTGGGATGGTGAAGATAGCCTCGGGTCTCCTCCCGATACCCGGGCCGTGGCGTCAAGCCACCGT
>NC_136804.1:1690314-1700314 GCF_951216825.1 Electrona antarctica
TCTATGGTAAAAATGCATTGGGATTCATTTCCTGGTCCATGGTAGGGGGCGGGACTGCGACGCTCAATACCCCAGTGTTTGATTATAGATTTGTAGTCGAAAAATAAATAACTGCCAGCCCACAGTCCTCATTTATATTAGGCTGTATCAAAAGTGTTTGTTACTTTTCACAACTATATCTACAGTTGGGTGCCACCGATATTGTCCCTTATCATTTGACCCATTTAGGCCTGACCTCAAAATTTTAAAAAATCCTTCTAAATCCTCCAGTTTTCTGAAATAAATATTTTCACGATTTTTCAAAAATAGCAGACCTACAAGCTCGTAGCGTGCCACTCGGTGGCGCGCTATGAGCTTGTAGATCTGCTATTTTTCAATAGCTAAATTATAACATAATGTTTAAAACACCAAACTGTCCTTTTGCGCAGATCACGCAAACCTCAGCAAAAAGAAAAGGACAATATCGATGGCCTCCAACTGTATGAATTTACCAAGAGATCAGGCTGCCTCTCTTCGTGTCCCTGTCCCTTCATCTCACCTCGACGCTGCCGTACCTACCGTTTTCTCTGTATCCCTTCATTCACTTTATATGTGATGTTAATACCAGCATCATTACCCATGCCCTCCCTTATATCAAAGTTAAAACAACACTCCTGACTCACAATGTTTTACAATTCAGGCATCAGACGCTGTCATCCAGAGTGACTAACAAAGTGCAATGTCCGACACCACAGACAATGTCTGTAACAATAAAAAAAAATCATTCTGTCTCAAGTGGATGGAGTTCACACCACCACAATGACATCGATGTCTCAAGTGGATGGAGTTCACACCACCACAATGACATCGATGTCTCAAGTGGATGGAGTTCACACCACCACGATGACATCGATGTCTCAAGTGGATGGAGTTCACACCACCACGATGACATCGATGTCTCAAGTGGATGGAGTTCACACCACCACGATGACATCGATGTCTCAAGTGGATGGAGTTCACACCACCACGATGACATCGATGTCTCAAGTGGATGGAGTTCACACCACCACAATGACATCGATGTCTCAAGTGGATGGAGTTCACACCACCACAATGACATCGATGTCTCAAGTGGATGGAGTTCACACCACCACAATGACATCGATGTCTCAAGTGGATGGAGTTCACACCACCACAATGACATCGATGTCTCAAGTGGATGGAGTTCACACCACCACAATGACATCGATGTCTCAAGTGGATGGAGTTCACACCACCACAATGACATCGATGTCTCAAGTGGATGGAGTTCACACCACCACAATGACATCGACGGTGGCGAATGACATCGTTGGGATGAGGGATCATGTCCAGCGCCATTTGATGAATCGTTATAGTCAACACAAACTCACAAAGCGTCGCAGCGCATGGCGTTGCAGATCTGCTGTTTTAGCAACTTTTCCAGCCCAGATGAGGGATGTCAGGGAACAAATGGTTAAGTAGTGAGTTCCTCTACCTTGGTAAATGATATCATTAGCAATCATCTTCCTGTATAAACTCTCCATCCTCGTCCTATCAACGTGAGAATAAGTCCTTGTCTACTTGGCCTTTTTTACATCAATAAGGATGTAACTGTTAGCCCAGACAATTATGAGTGCCAGCTGCAATTAGCTGAGACAACACTGATATTGATCTGAGAGCGCCAGCTGTTTGGTTTTCAGCTCACTCCAAAGTAAAGGTCACCCTGAATGGATTCCTGGCAGAAATGAAAACTGATACCGTCTTTTACTTTTCTTTTTTCAATAATCTGAGCTGTTTTGTGGTGCAGTAGTGTGTTTTCATGTCCTGTTTTGTGGTGCAGTAGTGTGTTTTCATGTCCTGTTTTGTGGTGCAGTAGTGTGTGTTTTCATGTCCTGTTTTGTGGTGCAGTAGTGTGTTTTCATGTCCTGTTGTGTGGTGCAGTAGTGTGTTTTCATGTCCTGTTTTGTGGTGCAGTAGTGTGTTTTCATGTCCTGTTGTGTGGTGCAGTAGTGTGTTTTCATGTCCTGTTGTGTGGTGCAGTAGTGTGTTTTCATGTCCTGTTTTGTGGTGCAGTAGTGTGTGTTTTCATGTCCTGTTTTGTGGTGCAGTAGTGTGTTTTCATGTCCTGTTGTGTGGTGCAGTAGTGTGTTTTCATGTCCTGTTGTGTGGTGCAGTAGTGTGTTTTCATGTCCTGTTTTGTGGTGCAGTAGTGTGTTTTCATGTCCTGTTTTGTGGTGCAGTAGTGTGTTTTCATGTCCTGTTTTGTGGTGCAGTATAGTCACTATAGTGTGTTTTCATGTCCTGTTTTGTGGTGCAGTAGTGTGTTTTCATGTCCTGCTCCCATAGACGTGATACTTAACTCTAGAACACTAAACCCAAATGTATTTAAATAACATTTTTTGAGTGGTGCAAACCACTCCAACAACTGGCTTTGTACCCGTGTACCCGTGTTTGTTCGTACCAAAAAAACGAGCATGGTTGCTATGGTTAGCAACCAAAAAAAACGAGCATGGTTGCTATGGTTAGTATGTAACTATAACAATAAATGTGTAGTTGCACCACTCAGTTCACACGGGTGTGATTTTTATTGAATTTGTACCTTTTCACATAAAGATGAATCTTAAATGTAAACAAATAAAGTAACACAATCTAGAAAGGTATAAATTAAAAGCACAATACAATACTAATCCAAAAGTCTTCTAAATGCCTACATTGTAAATTCTAAATGTTGCCCCCCCACCACGAAACCCGGATATATTTGACCCGATATAATAAAACATAAAAAATATATTTCTCATCAAAATAATATAGTAAAGTACAACAATACATGGCAATGTTGAGGTACTCTTCAACGGATCAAAGACGCCTCCATTTTCTCAGGCGACTGAAGAAGTTTGGTATGGGCGACAACTTCCTACAGAGAGCACCATGACTGGTTGCATCACTGCCTGGTGAGGGAACTGTACTGACCTCAACCGCAAAGCACGGCAGAGGATCGCGTGAACAGCCGAGTGCACCAGCAGGCCCTTCCATACGGAAGGGGTCGCCAAATTATTTTAGGGGGTCCCAAAAAAAAAAAAGATTTATTTAAAAAAAAAAAAATCACGATTTTTCAAAAATAGCAGACCTACAAGCTCGTAGCGCGCCACTCGGTGGCGCGCTATGAGCTTGTAGATCTGCTATTTTTCAATAGCTAAATTATAACAATGCTTAAAACACCAAAAGGGGTTCCCGCCCAAAATGGTTTAAGGTTATTGTAGCAGTCAATTTATATTGGGGGTCGGGAGGGGGCGGGGCGGGGGTCCCGAGACATTGCCAAAGCATTTTCGGGGGTCCCCGGCCAAAAACGTTGAGAACCCCTGCACCAGCAGGCCCTGCCATACGGGACATGCAGCAATAATGGACGCTTGCAAGCTCATGATAGAGACCAGAACCAACCCAAAACAACCACAGACTGTCTCGGATGCTATACCAGGTGTCTCTGTAGTCAGGCAGTGGATTGTTTAAAGGTATATTCAGTGATTTGACTTAATTCAAATATCACTTATTTTTTCTTTTTTTCTGGATAATCCTCCCTACTATAGAGTGTGCTGACCATATAAGGAGTTCCTCCCTGTCCCCAGTGAGCCCCTGGGGTAAAAAAAACCCTAGTTTCAGTTTTGGTGGCGGGTGGCAAAACCTTCATCCAATCAGGATGAGTGGGGCCTTCCTCCAATCATGATCGAGTGGGGGCGGGCCATGGTGCACATGCTGTTGGCCTGTTGCACTTCCCCCCACTGTAGAGCGTGCATGTGCACATTTTGTTACCGTGGCGGACTGGGTGGTTTTCCAAATCACCCAAATCACTGAATGCTCCTTTAAGAGCTAATGCTCCCAGATAATTAGACTTATCAATGATCAGACCCAGAAAAAGAAAAGCCAACTAGGGAACTGGTAAAATTTCTTTCAAAAGTGCACCCTCATGTGGTCAAACATATTATAACCGTTGGGTCTTGTTGAGGAAAATCAGCCTGAGCCTATAGTCGTGGTCCCATTGCCCACACAAATAGACTATGCTATGGTTTAATAGTTTGTCAGATAGATAGATAGATAGATAGATAGATCAGTGATGTAAATAGGGTGCGTTTTGCGTCCCAAAACGCACTTTATAGTTCTGGGACGCAATAAACCATCAGCCTCTGCATCCTGTGGACGCAACTTTATCCTGGCTGCAGCTGCACTGAAGACTATGGCACTCTCTCGGTCACACACTGTTCTACGTGGAAGTCTAGCACTCTTTCGGTCACACACTGTTATACGTGGAAGTCTAGCACTCTTTCGGTCACACACAGGCTGCAACATCGGGTCTCATCACAACCCAATGCGCGACCCGTGAAGTCGGGGGGGGAAATAATAAAAGAGAGAAAAGAAAAAGACGGAGTGACAAATCGTTAGCAACAAGCTATGCTAACAGACTAGTGGTGGTGGTGTTGGCTATTAGCTTGTTGCTGCTGCTGATTCAACGCACTGATTGAACTTCACTTCATGTCCGCCTGTAACGTGAACGAATCCTGACACCAGCGCTGCAAAAACAGACAGATCTACAAGCTCTCAACGCGCTGCAAACGGCGCTGCAGAGATGGGCGCATCTGCGGGTTCTCAACGCGTTTGTTTTTGCAGCGCTGGTGTCAGGGTTCGTTCACGTTGATCTACAAGCTCTCAACACGTTGTAAACGGCGCTGCAGAGACAGGCGCATCTGCAGGTTCTCAACGCGCGAGCTTGTGAATCTGTCTTTTTTGCAGCTGCCATTCTTCCCCGTAGACAGGGACTCAAGTGACTTCTAAGTTCCACTTTTCCAAATAAATTATTTTACATCCACAATGGCAAACCTATTTGCATTTTGGCTAAGTACAATAATTGCAACTGCAACTTTTGGTTGGTATATTAAGCTATGTTAAATCCACTGTTGCCCACTATTAGTATTTCTTACTGAGTTGCGCTTGCTAATACTACTAGCCTACATAAAAAGATATACTGTATAGGCCTATTTGATATTTTTGAGTGGTGTAAACCACTCCTACAACTGGCTTTTGTGTGCAGAAAAAAATGAGCATGGTTGCTATGTTCAAAATAATTTCTGACGTAATTAAATCACACCCGGGTGAACTGGATGACCGTAGCAACCATGCTAATTTTTTCTGCACAAAAAAAGCCAGTTGTGAAATCACATCCGGGTGTGATTTCATTACGTCAGACCACAGCTGATCATGCTATATAAAACCTTACACCACTCAGTTCACACGGGTGTGATTTTTATATATATATTTTATAAAAAATGTTTTATTATTATTTTTGAGTGGTGCAACCACTCCCTTACGGAGCTCTGTGTGTGTCTGGGTATGAGCACAAAAATAGCATGGTTGTTTTTCACCATCTGTGCGCAACCTAACGCACACACAAACACACACGCACGTATTAACTGTATATATGATGCTTTTGGGGGGTGCCAATACATTACAGTGACAGTACAGTAGAGGGACCGCCACACGGTAACTCTCATTTCTCAACCGTTTCGGACGCGGCACGGCACGCCGGAAGCGGCCCGGCCCCCTGGAACCCCCCCCCCGCGAACCCCCTCACGGAGTTGCACCACTCACTTCACACAGGTGTGATTTTTTTTGGGACTCATAAGAATTTTTTGGGACTCATTTGAATGACCACCTGTGCATCCCGGGACCCATTACATTGAAAACCTATTTACATCACTGATAGATAGATAGATAGATAGATAGATAGATAGATAGATAGATAGATAGATAGATAGATAGATAGATAGATAGATAGCATTGTGTAAAAACAATACATTTTGTGTTCGGCAGCAACCAACTCCGAATAGCAGCAGGAACCGTACAAAACAAGAGTTACTAAAGTCATAAGATAGGTGTAGAGGCATTTAACGATCCAAACCTCTAACTCCACATGGTGAGGGCCCTGGGGTGTCTTGACTCTTATTTCCATTTCCAATAAAAAAGGTGCAGAGAGGAATTGTAGTTCTACTGAAATATATTTATTATCTCCAACAAATGTTCACTTGAATAATCAAGCTGAAAAGATACAAAAATAGTATTTCCAAAAAAGACAAATAAGTAAGTAAGTATAAGTAAGAAATAAGTGGGTAAGGTCAAAAACTGTATGCCTTCCCAGCCTCACCAAACATTTTCCATTGTTTCCATTGTTCTCAAAATGCATGTCAAGTGACCTTAAACAGGCAACGCCACTTCCTCTCCCAGTGATGGCCTTTCAAAATAAAAGTTACAATTAACTGTACAAAAGTCACTGCAGAGGAGCTTTTACTTTGAAGGGGAGAAATTATAACGGAAGTGCAAAGGGGCTCACTAAATTGACATGACATACCAGGGTTTCTAATAAGAGGTGGAGGCTTCTAATAATACAAATTATAACATTCTCTTTTCCAAAACCATATCTGATATTATGAAAATGAAAACATAAAACTGGCTCCAACAATAGGGTTATATGAACCAGTCACTGGATATAAATATATTGCACTTGCCAATGTTTGTTGACCTAGATATACAGTATATTGCACTTGTTGTCCATTGTGTGCGTGCAGCTTGCGACTGTGTGTTCGTATAGAGAGAGAGAGAGACACACACACAGAGACAGAGAAGGATGGGTAGTGTGTCAGAGTGGATATAATATGGATGGAGAGGCGGAGAGAGGCGAGGACACAAAATATATGCGAGAGATTGACAATGGTAATGAATAATGGATGGGCAGATAAAATAGATCTTCTGATAACTCTCTCTCTCTCTCTCTCTCTCTCTCTCTCTCTCTCTCTCTCTCTCTCTCACTGTGACTGACAGCAAGCTGCAACCTCTGGACTCGGTCCAAAATCATGAGACGGCATCACCTGATTGGTAGTTGGTTGCGCATCGTGTTGTGCAGATCTACAAGCTCACAATCTGCATGGTGTGAGCTTGTACAGATATTGCTATTTAGGTGTGTGACACCCGTGTTCAACTATCAGGCTAAATCAGGCCTGAGTGTGTGTGTGTGTGTGTGTGTGTGTGTGTGTGTGTGTGTGTGTGTGTGTGTGTGTGTGTGTGTGTGTGCGTGCGTGCGTGCGTGCGTGCGTGCGTGCGTGCGTGCGTGCGTGCGTGCGTGCGTGCGTGCGTGCGTGCGTGCGTGCGTGCGTGCGTGCGTGCGTGCGTGCGTGCGTGCGTGCGTGCGTGCGTGCGTGCGTGCGTGCGTGCGTGCGTGCGTGCGCCTCACCAGCGTCAGGCTGTATTATCAGCATTCTAAGGCAGTCTCCGGGTCAGGTGAACCTACATTGTCTGTCTGACTCAGTCCCCTCAAAATCCCTCTGGGATATGCGTGCGTGCGTGGGTGCGTGCATGCGTGTGTGCATGCGTGTGTGCGTTCCGAGAGTATACCCTCCCTCTGAGACATCAGCATTAAGATGACTGACAGCAGGACCTTTTAACTCATGCCAGTCGTAAGATCAGTGATTGGCCGACATGGCACAGCTGCCAGCCAATAGGAGAGTGTGTTCTGCCAGCATTGCCAGAAAACAAATCAGTGTGCGTGCGACTGTGCGTGCGTGCGTGCGTGCGTGCGTGCGTGTGCCAGTTGGGTGTTTATTTGGGTTGACGCAGGATGGAAGTATGGATTTGTGGGAGAAATATAAGTATGTGTGGGAAGGATCAGCCATTTCAAAGAGCAGCCACAGAAACAGTACAGCGTCTTCACCTCACAACAATACAGGCAATTAAAGCACAGGAGGTAGAAACTGTGTCCTTTTTTGTCAAAGTGTCCTTGAGGAAGACACTGAACCCCTAACTGCTCCCACAGCTATATGTAACACACCTTGGACAAAAGGTAAAAAGACATACTGTACATTTTACTGTACACAAACACACAGTTCCAGGGTTGCATAATGCAAGACTGGATCTGTGGTGGGAAAAGTACTCAAATGTACTCAAATGTACTCAAATGTACTCAACAAACAAGTTGTCAAACGTATAAAATGTATAAAACTCTTGAAAATAGCCGATTTACAAGCTCACAATGTGACGCGTTGTGAGCTTGTAGATTTATAGTATTTTCAAATGGCTAAGTATAGGACTGAAGTAGGTAATGTCCATCCATCCATCCATCTTCAACCGCTTATCCGTAGTCGGGTTGCGGGGGCAACAGCTCCACCAGAGAGCTCCAGACATTCCTCTCCAGAGCAACATTAGTGACTTCCTCCTGGGGGATCCCAAGACGTTCCAAGGCCAGTGAGTCGATGTAATCCCTCCATCTGCGCCTCGGTCTGCCCCGGGGGGGTCTCCTCCCAGTGGGACGTGCATCGATGACCTCCCTAGGGAGACGCCCGAGAGGCATCCTAACCAGATGCCCGAACCACCTAAGCTGGCTCCTTTCCAGGCGAAGGAGTAGCGGCTCTACTCCGAGTCTCTCCCGTAATAATGTATGTTTTGTAATATATAGGCCTAATCTAAATCTACTAAAGTAAATTAGTAATTTAAGTTGTCAAATAATTGTAGTGGAGTAAAAGTACAATATTTGCGAGATGTAGTGGAGTAGAAGTAAAAGTACTGATAATTGGACAAACTCCAGTAAAGTAAAAGTATCTCAAAATTGTACTTAAGTACAGTGCTCGAGTAAATGTACTTAGTTACTTTCTACCACTACACTGGATACCGCCATGTGTCTGCTGCGGTTGTTAAAGGTGTGCTTTAATTGCTTGTGTTGTTGTGAGGTGAAGACGCTGTACTGTTTCTGTGGCTGCTCTTTGAAATGGCTGATCCTTCCCACTGCACAGCTGGGAACACATACTTATATTTCTCCCACAAATCCATACTTCCATCCTGCGTCAACCCAAATAAACACCCAACTGGCACACGCACGCACGCACGCACGCACGCACACACACACACGCACACCTTTTAAACCTTACAATAGCTTCAGCGGATTCATTGTACAAGGTAGTGGATAAGTGCCATTCACACTAAGCACTATAAAGATGCCAGAAAAAGTGTTAACTTCTGTTTAAAATGTAAACATTATGCTACAGTCATTGTTTAAACGTTAAAAGGTTATTGCGTCTTCATATTTTCCAGGCATAACATTTCGGGGCACACTTTCAGGTTCCGCAGAAAACACTTTCCTGTTTAGTAAACCGCTCGGCTTTGCATTTGAACAGCGCTGTGATTATGACTTGTGGTAACATTTACACTTCTTAAAAATGCATAATTAATGCTAAAACCTGCTGCTTGGTCGGTCACACAGGATGTTTTTATGCAAGCAGTTGCATCAGTGTCGGTGCAAACATTTAGAAATAGCCTCATACTGACTGATGTTTGCTGCATGCGTGCTGCAGCTCAGGGGTTCTCAACCCGTGGGTCGCGACCCCTCGGGGGGTCGCCAAATTATTTTAGGGGGTCCCCAAATTATTTTCAAAAAAAATAAAAAAAAAGATTTTTTTTTAAATTTTATTTTCACGATTTTTCAAAAATAGCAGACCTACAAGCTCGTAGCGCGCCACTCGGTGGCGCGCTATGAGCTTGTAGATCTGCTATTTTTCAATAGCTAAATTATAACATAATGCTTAAAACACCAAAAGGGGTTCCCGCCCAAAATGGTTTAAGGTTATTGTAGCAGTCAATTTATATTGGGGGTCGGGAGGGGGCGGGGCGGGGGTCCCGAGACGTTGCCAAAGCATTTTCGGGGGTCCCCGGACAAAAACGTTGAGAACCCCTGCCGCAGCTGACAGAGGAGATTTGAAGAGTGGAAGGAAGCTGTACTGTATATATATATATAGTTCTGTTCAGTCTTTGTGTTGTACTTTGCTGCTGTCTTGCAGGAACCTTGTAAGATTCGTCTCTTTTTCCGACACTTAACCCATTTAGTCCTGATACCAGATTCTACAAATGCCTTCTAAATCGTGATAGTTTTCAGAAAAACGTATGTTTCTATATCAGTTGTTCTCAAACTATG
>NC_136804.1:1702814-1717814 GCF_951216825.1 Electrona antarctica
TGCGTGCACCCCTTGTGGTGCACGAACACCCTCTAGGGGGTGCTGTGGTGCGTGCACCCCTTGTGGTGCACGAACACCCTCTAGGGGGTGCTGTGGTGCGTGCACCCCTTGTGGTGCACGAACACCCTCTAGGGGGTTGTTGTGGTGCGTGCACCCCTTGTGGTGCACGAACACCCTCTAGGGGGTGCTGTGGTGCGTGCACCCCTTGTGGTGCACGAACACCCTCTAGGGGGTTCCCAAACTGTGGTGCGTGCACCCCTTGTGGTGCACGAACACCCTCTAGGGGGTTGCGTGACATGAAAAGGGTAATGGTGGTTTTATGGTGTTGGGTGTGCATCTCTCCCTTAGAAGACGATTCGATACGTATCGATACGCATGGGGGCTGCGATGCGATTCGGAGACGATACATTTTATAGAACAGAACGATTCGATTCGATTCAGTCCAAATCAATGCCATTTCGATTTTGTGGAATTTCGTGGAATTTGATGCGATGCGATTCGATATGATACGGTGCGATCTGACACATTTAACCTTTTTTAGATTTTTTATTTGAAGCTAGATCTATAAAGAATAGGGTTGGGACTTCATTAAAAAACGTTATCTAATTAATTGGAGGCTTTGTGATTAATTAATCTCAATTAATCACATTTTAATCGCATATCAATAGGCCTATTTGACCTGAGCAGTGAGAAGCTTCTTTTTCAAATGGATTTGGATACACGTGAATCAATGAATAGTGACTACATAAGCATAAGCAATAAAACAAGTAATAATAGTGATAATAATATTATTTATGGAATGCTTCTCTGAGTACCTAAAGATGCTTTTCAAGTGGAACATGAGAAAACAAATAAAAACAACTCTATTAGGGAAAAACTAAGACTATGGAATAAAATAAATGAAAACAGTGGAATGAGATAGCTGGGGAAAGTAATATTCTAGAGGTGGGTTTGAACTTGGTGGTGGCATGTCTCTGAGTTTTGGGAAGTGCATAGTTTTGACAGGTCTGCCTGCTGTGGACAGTGAAACCCTGACCATTAAACACGGGCAGACGCAAGGATCATCATTCTTTGTTAATGGAAGCCAGCTGCTCCAAATGATATTCCCATTCGTCTTTGTGTCTGCCTGTGTAAACGCAGCATCGAGTGTGAGGGGTTTAGTTGGGGAACGGATGGAAAGTACCATAGTGTTGTTAAGGAGGACACCTTCTAACGATATGGACCAGAGTTAAACTAATGCTAGCTCCCATGCTAGCTAGTAGCTATACCCTCGTCAGACAACACCACCACCATCCAGATCAGGTGGAAGCTGCTGATATCACTTTGCTTGTGCCCGTGGATGGGAAATAAGATTTAAAAGGCGAAGCGTGGATGACAGTCCTGCGCTAGAAGTAGCAGATCTACAAGTTATCTACCCGTCGCAATGCACAGCGCTTTGGGCTTGTACATCTGTGTTTTTCCCGCAGTTAGTTGAATTGTATCGATTCACAACTTTAGGATCGAACCAACGTCCGAGGCAGACGCTATTTTGACCGATCCAGACACACGTGCATCGATGTAGTCGCATCGTTAATGTTAAAATCGATTACCGATTCATATCGATATTTTTTGACACCACTATTATTTACTGTAGCACAAACGGCAAAATGGGGTAAACCACTGTTGTAAGGAGATGTATAGAGCAGATGTGGGAGTATAGCTGCATGTCTCTCAGTGCAGTGACATTCTGTGATTATTTGCCATAATCATATTAAAAAAATTATAATTTTCACCCAAATGCAACGAGGCCTCTTTTAGACGGCGACCATCTCCAGATAAAACGGCAAAGTCCCGTTGCGTTCTCATTTTTTATTGACCCTTTACACGAGAACGCACACTTTATGAAAACGCTATAATGTCGCTAGGTGGCGGTAACGGGCTGCCAAATAGACCAGTCACCCACGTACAAGAAGAAGAACCAGGTAGCCCCCCCTTCACGCAACCCTATCGGGGTTTTGAATGACGCTTCCAGACCACGACGGGGTTGTGGCCGTCGCTCGCTGCCTGCTTTCTAACACATCGAAGTGACAGACAGGCAGCCCAGAGCATGCAGGCAGAACGCGCCACGGGATGGTTATATATTTTATAATACATTAGGCTACATAAACGCTGCCGCCACCTAACCTATCACAAGGCATTTCATTTACATCATGGTATTACGTTCACCATCGCTGTTGAGCGGCGCTTGTTAGGAGGGAATTCATTGTCTTCTTTTTTTTAGGGGGCTAGTGAATCATACATGGTGTGTGTGATATTAAATGTCCAGTACCTCCCCAGTGTCTTCCCAGTGTCTGCCCAGTGTCTCCCCAGTGCCTCCCCAGTGTCCCCCCAGTGCCTCCCCAGTGTCTCCAATAGCAATACAAGAGCAATAATACAAATCAATCTTAATTTATTAATCAAATTAATTAATTAATTAATCCAATAATGAATGAATGAATAAAACATGTCAGAAGGTCCCCTCATGCCCAGCACCATGCCAGAGCTTTTTCCTGCAGGAAACACTGATTATTATTATTTCTATACTTCATACAGCCCTCCAAAATCCAACTAATCACAGTTCATCCCATAGCGTTTATATTCATTACGATCGACATGCTCACAACACGCTTGTCAATCTGCTCATTTTATTTAGGATGCTGGGGTTTACGTGCTTAAACCTCATTCTGCTTCCATAATGCGAGCTGCTACAGGAGCCACAGGATACAAGTCATTTTTTCAAAGGAAGCAACATGAAGCTACACAATGACACCCGACACAAATTGCCACCCCGTGAACTTTTGTCAGCGCTCACTGGGTAAAGCACTCTCTCGCTCAGTGATGCTACGCACACACGGACACGCGCTCATCATGCCTAAACAGCTTTGAGTTTGGAGTCTCCCACCGTAGTGATTGCGCGGGCCAGTCTTTTTTCATAACCCGCCCCACCCCGCCCCGCCACAGGAGCCAACCCGCAAAAACAGCCTACCAACCGGCTTTTCAACACCCAGCAAGTCGAGTCCATTCCATTACTTTCGAGAGAGAGAGAGGGGAGGGGCGTCATGGCCATTTCCCCAACAATTTCTGTGCAGCATTTCATTCATAATGTTCTGGTCGTTGTTACTCACGCTATGGGCCCTTATGGAAGCATCGCAGGCCTAAAATCCAAGTTCATGTTCAATGCAATCTGTGTAAAATCAGTCATTACGACGGCATCAAGGCCCACCAAAAAAAAACATTTTAGTCGACTAAATCAACTGTAGATTTAGTCGACTAAAATCTTATGACATTTAGTCGACTAAAACTAGACTAACACTAAAACATTCCAGGTGACTAAAATGTGACTAAATCTAAATTAAAACTATTCAAGAGACTATGACTAAAACTAAAATCAATATTTGCTGCCAAAAACAACACTGCCACACACACACACACACACACACACACACACTCATTTATCTCTGTAATCCTGTCCAGTCGTTCGTGGTAATTAATTGGTGGATGTAGCTGGCTCGCTGCTCAAATGAGTGAGACTGCCATTTACTGTCCAATGTAGTAGCTCTCACCAGACGGATGGGCAGCGAAAGTGAACGTGTACAGTAGCGTGAATGGCTATTAATAAAGGACTATTATCTGTTGGCTCTGGAGCTGACAAGACCAGCACAATGGCTTCTCTACACCGTCCCGAATCCACCTCCACTCACTCTACTGTAGGGGTGTAACCATACATTTTAACAGCGTTGCGATACGTATCACGATACATGGTTGACGATACAATACACTGCGTGAAAAGAGGAGTTACAAAAAGTGGCTTACAAATGTTATACCGTACCAACTATACATGAATTGATTGATTTAATCTATAGTATATTTATTATGGAGAGAATTACATTCAGCTTTAGGGGTCAGGTTGAAGTCTTCACAGATAACTGGTTTAGATGGATTACTATTAAGTTTCTACCATAAAACCTGATTTTGTTCAAATTCAGCTAAATCTGTTTAACCTGTAGAAGCAGATGCACCTGTTTGAGGTACTGTATTATGATCATCAATATGATCATGCGAAAAAGAAGGCACTGGAGCAGCTCAAACGATTTAGGCCCTTGTCTATTCATTCATGTCTATTCATTCATGTTTTGGCTTTGCTACAACCGTGTTTTTCTTTCAGTACAAATCTGATCGAATATTCAATGTGAAGCTTAATAATCATGCAGTGTTAATTAGTCATATTTTGCACATATTTTGTCAGCAACATTTGCAATTCATTTGGGGGTAAAAGATTGAAAATCACACCCATGTGAACTGAGTGGTGCAACTCCATGTGGGGGTCCCGGGAACTTCCAGAACCACAGGAACGCACCCAGGGTGCCGGCCTGGTTCCGGCGAGCCGCCCCGCGTCCGAAACGGTCGAGAAATTACAGAGTTACCATTTGGGGGTCCCTGGGGGGTCCCCAGAACATCCAGCATGGGGAAGTCTCACTGCGCAACAGGGAGACCTGGTGGTGAAAACTAACCAAACGCTATTTTCGTGCACAGACGGACCCAGCCAGCCAGGGACGGACACAGCCAGGGACACACATACTGTAGCTCCGCATAGGAGTGGTTGCACCACTCAAATATGATGTCACGCAGTGTCGCAAACCAATCCTTTCATCACCGCAAATTAGTTACTTCGAGAGTGTGGTCTAGCCAACACCAACTCGCGACTCCTGGATCGCTGCCCTCCACACCCTAGTATATCTGACATACGGTTCCTGAGCTTTACAGTGTTAACTGTCGCACCGTAGTGCGTGTATGTACAGTTGGAGGCCATCGATATTGTCCTTTTCTTTTTGCTGAGGTTTGCGTGATCTGCACAAAAGGACAGTTAACCCATTTTGGGCGGGAACCCCTTTTGGTGTTTTAAACATTATGTTATAATTTAGCTATTGAAAAATAGCAGATCTACAAGCTCATAGCGCGCCACCGAGTGGCGCGCTACGAGCTTGTAGGTCTGCTATTTTTGAAAAATCGTGAAAATATTTATTTCAGAAAACTGGAGGATTTAGAAGGATTTTTTTAAAATGTTGAGGTCAGGCCTAAATGGGTCAAATGATAAGGGACAATATCGGTGGCATCCAACTGTACGTGGTGCGCTTCTTCCCCCTCCTGGCTTTACCCTGGGTTGGTTCCCATAGAGTCAAATAACCACAACGGCAAATAACTTCAAGCAAAGGAACAAAAAGAAACAGAAATCCCAAGATCCCTTCAAATAAAACTCATTGAGGTTTAAGTCCTAAACATAACCCACACTTGTAAAATGTCTCAGAATGGATTCACGACCAAACCTTACTATAATCACCCTGCCTTATAGTCTAAGGCTCTAAGCTTTTATCTTTGGAAGAGAACAGTTTGCAAGCATTGAGGAATTATGATAAAGACTTATACCGTACACTGCTTGTTTTTGACATTGTTTTTGACATGGTACTAGATCACAAGATATGCTTTTATTGAAGGTACCAAAAACTACTACTAAATTGGGAGATACTGCCTTCAGGGTGTATGCTCCACAGTTATGGAATGGTTGTCAAAACAAATTGAAGTTGAATGTTTTTATTTCGTTTACTACTTTTAAGATACTCTTAACTGACCTCACACTAGAGGAAGGCATATGCACCTGCTTTCTGTAACATTTGGTTACAAGGTTTTGTTTCTGTGTGTATGTGCTTGTGGATTATATTTGTTGTACTGTGTGTCCATGTCATGTATGTAAAATGTAAATGTTCTTATTTGTATACAGGGCACCATTGAAAAAGAGACCCTGGTCTCAATTGGATTCCCCTGAAATAAAGGTTACAAACAAACAAACAAGGTACAAACTCTAAGTCCACCCCACCTCTGGGACTGTTCATGCAGGGACTACATCATATTTCAGGTGGAGAAAACAACATCACAAACGACTCCTTTAGATGCTGCAGTTAAAGGTCAAGTTATGGACATGCAGGCTTCACCAGGAAAGACTGATAGTTGCAGGGGCAAAATGTAACCCCTTTCCACTACAGCAGGGAACAGCAAGAATATGTTTGGTCTCTGGGCAATTTCTTTTTTAAAGAACGAGACATATGCTGTCTTATGTCTGACTACAACGTTGTGTAGTCAGACACTCCAGCTGTGTGTGTGTTCACTCCAGCTGTGTGTTCTTACTTGATTCAGTGTTCGAAATTGTATTTCTTGTTGGAATGGAATGGGCAGCGTCTATTATTATATTGTCTGTCTGTCTGTCTGTCTGTCTGTCTGTCTGTCTGTCTGTCTGTCTGTCTGTCTGTCTGTCTGTCTGTCTGCGTGGTGTGTGTCTGTCTGTCAATCGTGGAACAGTTGTGAAAAACAACTGCAAATAGTATGAATGTAGAGTCATCAATGACATCACCAGGCCCTATACATGTACTTGTACACAACGCGTCGCAGTTGTGAGCTTGTAGATCGGCTATTTTCAGCAAGTGTAAAAACAGTCATTACGACGGCATCAAGGCCCGTCAAAATACATTTTAGTCGACTAAATCAACTGTAGATTTAGTCGACTAAAATCTCACGATATTTAGTCGACTAAAACTAGACTAACACCAAAACATGACTAAAATGTGACTAAAACTAAGTGAAAACTATTCAAGAGACTATGACTAAAACTAAAATCTAAATGTGCTGCCAAAAACAACACTGGACTTGTATGTGTTGCCGATCATTGGCATGATCATCACAGTAATACATTCATAAAAAATAATACAGCCGGCAGCATATCCCAAAAGGTTTGTTGCTGATCGATTTGTGAGATTAGCTCAGAACACACGCACTGCATGCAGCCATGCACACGCGTGACGCGTGCACACATACATGCGCATATACATATATTGCTATAAATATAGTTCATAAATAACGATTTGTGTGATAACTGATAGAACTGAGTGTGTAATCACATTTTACAGGCGCATATGGAAATGCGTGTGTAATGATTTTGTGCAGGCCACATTCCTTGAATGTTGCACTAAAAGAGGACATTACAAAAGTGAAATGGAGCATTTCATCTGGAGCTCGTTTCATTGCTCAAGGTCTCTTCCGTGTGTTCTGTGTGTTGATTAATGCATGTTAACCACTTGAACCCTGCAGCGTCCATTTTCTGGACGGAACATTATAGCCACAAATAGCAGATCTGCAAACTCGCAAAGAGTCACAATGAGTCTCATTGTGAGCTTGTAGCTTTAGGCAAAGAGATTGGGTGTAGAGTGTAGACGGAAAAAGTGGTCGTGTAGTCCAGGGGTTCTCAACGTTTTTGGCCGGGGACCCCCGGAAATGCTTTGGCAATGTCTCGGGACCCCCGCCCCGCCCCCTCCCGACCCCCAATATAAATTGACTGCTACAATAACCTTAAACCATTTTGGGCGGGAACCCCTTTTGGTGTTTTAAGCATTGTTATAATTTAGCTATTGAAAAATAGCAGATCTACAAGCTCATAGCGCGCCACCGAGTGGCGTGCTACGAGCTTGTAGGTCTGCTATTTTTGAAAAATCGTGAAAATAAAATTTTTAAAAAAATCTTTTTTTTTTCTTTTTTTTTGAAAATAATTTGGGGACCCCCTCAAATAATTTGGCGACCCCCCGAGGGGTCGCGACCCACGGGTTGAGAACCCCTGATGTAGTCCAGTTCTCAGGGGTTTAAGAAGCGAGGCCACCGAAATTGACGCACTTCCGGGAACGCGGAAGCATTTCAGGGGTGCACCTTAGAATTAGATGCATGGTGTTGTGATCACGGTCACCACATTTTTGAGTGGTGCAACCTCTCCTATCCACGTTTTTCTCCCGCCAAGGCACTGGGGCTCCTTGTGTGTGTGTGCTTTGCTTCCTTCAGGCCGCGTTGCCATGTCTGATTATTATAAGCAACCTTTGACTTATTTCTTTCTGTAAAGTCACTTGAAAATACATTATTGGTTGTTGCTGGTTGATGTTTTTTTTTGGGCTTGATTCTAAAGTGTACAGTAGTTGCTTATTTGGGCTTCCACATTTCTTCACATCAAGGAACCCCAGATTAATATGTAATTGTCCACAGACATGTATCTGAACATATTTTGTGCCTCTTTTATTAAAATGTTTACAAAATATTCAAAATATTTCGATTTATTCTCAATGTGTTTTTAAATAACGGATGTACAACTTCACAATGTGTCGCTGTGAGCTTGTAGATCAGCTATTTTCATTTGTGCTTGTTTTCATAGACCTGGCCACTTGTTGCTCTTGCAAAACTGGAAACACAGCAAGAGAAAGAGGAACTTATGCACACACAAACGCAATGCACTATGGGCTGTAAGAAAAAGGTGAATAGACAGCGTGTTGAGTGTAGACAGCTATGTGTGTCCCTGGGTCTGTTCCTGGGTCCCTGCATGGGTCTGTCCCTGGGTCCCTGGGTCTGTCCCTGGGTCTGTCCCTGGGTCCCTGCATGGGTCTGTCCCTGGGTTCTGGGTCCCTGGGTCTGTCCCTGGGTTCTGGGTCCCTGGGTCCCTGCATGGGTCTGTCCCTGGGTTCTGGGTCCCTGGGTCTGTCCCTGGGTTCTGGGTCCCTGCGTCTGTCCCTGGGTTCTGGGTCCCTGGGTCTGTCCCTGGGTTCTGGGTCCCTGGGTCTGTCCCTTGGTTCTGGGTCCCTGGGTTCTGGGTCCCTGGGTCTGTCCCTGGGTTCTGGGTCCCTGGGTTCTGGGTCCCTGGGTCTGTCCCTGGGTTCTGGGTCCCTGGGTCTGTCCCTGGGTTCTGGGTCCCTGGGTCTGTCCGAGCACGAAGATAGCGTTATAGCGTCTTTTCACCACCAAGTGTCACTGTTGCACAGCCTAACACACAGACACAGACACACACATGCCAGGGAGGAGGGCTTGTACAGTACAGTACAGTACAGTACAGTACAGTACAGTACAGTACAGTACAGTACAGTACAGTACAGTACAGTACAGTACAGTACAGTACAGTACAGTAGCACGCACGCACGCACTGACTCAGATGGCCTTAATAAGCATCCCCACGTGGCTGCTGCTTGCATTACATGTAGTTGTGTTCAACGTAGATTCAGGAGTAGAGAACACCCACTGCTCAACCTAATCACTCCCATCCCCTATCTCCTCGTCAAGTTCACCTGTGTCCCCACAGCATAAATACACTTCTCATATCATCACTTACCTGTTTGATACCGCCTCGCGCTGTCAAATTCCCCCCCCCTCCCCTCCTCCCCAGCGTCCGAGCAGAGGCGACCGGCCGCTCCCGGGCAGAGCAGGTCGGTCGTCACGCTCCCGAGACTACGCCCCCCACCCTGAGTCTCGCCCTCCCCGGGCTCCTCATCATTACACCCACATCTCACTTGTGCAAATAAACACTCCTAATCTTGAACAGTGGTGTGGTTTCTTACTAGTGAATTAAGTATTAAGTATAGTAATGCGTCCTCACTCCTCACAACGTCCTGGCTGTTATGGTTTCCTTGGTTAAAACCAACTTGGATGACAATAGGTGCGGTTCCATTAAGCCTTTGCGAAAAAAGGAAGCGTATGTTCATTAAGTCGAAAAAAGAAAAGCGAATTGTCGGTGTTTCCATTAAACTGATAAAATGCGCATATGCAATAAGTTCATGAAATGTGCAGTAGGTTGCACTGTTTTGCCAGTAAAGTGAGGCTCATGTAAAGTAACTAATCGATGTTCACACCATTGATTTGATGCGCTGTATGTATGCTGTATGCTGTATGTATCTCAGTTTAACGGACGGGACCCCATATACTGCGCTGTAATCTGATCCCTGGTCAGCGGCTGACCGACCGTCTGCTGCTTTCACAGTATTGACGACACCTACAGTCAAAGAACGTACAAAGAACGATTTGTTGTGTAATGCTTGTCTTAATATATTCGGGGCACATGTAGCCTATATGTCACGGGACTCGATTGGAGCATACTGGTCGTTTATACTGTAAATTGATTGATTGCAGCTGCAAACAGTTGTGAATAACTTGTTTCATCGGCTATATAGCCTATAGCCTACACGTTTAGGTTCACTCCACTGCACCGTTCACTCCACTGCCTCCCCATCGTTGTTTTATTTTATTTCCCAACTGTTCAAAAGCGATATAATGCGAGTTCAATGCTTTCTAATTAAAAACCTTTTCCGCAAGTGTTTCCATACACTATTTGCGCATTTCCCTTTTTTCGAAAAAGCCTAAATCCGCAACCTCCAAGCGAAAAAGTGTTTTTGCGAAAAATGGAGACTTATTCGCATGTTGATGTGTTTCCATCCAGGAGATTTTGCGCAAGAGCCTTAATGCGCAAAGAAACGGCTTTATGGAAACGCACCTAATGTCTCCTGAGCTTCCATGTCTCCATGCACTGTGCTGTCTAAACAACCACAGGAAACGGTCAAATATTCTTTGTCTGGGAAAAGTCTCTATTGAGTGTGAGGGTATAGTCTACTTGTGTACTTGTTTCTGTTTGTGTACCCTAGCTCAGGGGTTCTCAACGTTTTTGGCCGGGGACCCCCGGAAATGCTTTGGCAATGTCTCGGGACCCCCGCCCCGCCCGACTCCCGAAATTGACTGCTACAATAACCTTAAACCATTTTGGGCGGGAACCCCTTTTGGTGTTTTAAGCATTGTTATAATTTAGCTATTGAAAAATAGCAGATCTACAAGCTCATAGCGCGCCACCGAGTGGCGCGCTACGAGCTTGTAGGTCTGCTATTTTTGAAAAATCGTGAAAATAAAATTTAAAAACCCCCCTTTTTTTTTTTCTTTTTTTTTTTTTTGAAAATAATTTGGGGACCCCCTAAAATAATTTGGCGACCCCCCGAGGGGTCGCGACCCACGGGTTGAGAACCCCTGCCCTATGCTGGGGGAAGACAACCAGTGTCTATTGAGTGTGAGAGAGTATAGTCTACATGCGTACATGTTTCTCCTCCGCGTCATCAGTGCCCATACACGTTGTGATTTCTACCTCACGACTCCACCATTTTGTGTCACATCTACATGTATATAGGCTACATTTACCCCCCCCCCCCCACTTGATCAGTATGTGACACTTCCTGGTGGGAAACTCAAGTAGACTGTAGATCAAAGCAATATGCTCCCGGTGATTTAGAGAGGGAGAGAGAGAGATGTACACGCACGCACGCACGCACGCACGCACGCACGCACGCACGCACGCACGCACGCACGCACGCACGCACGCACGCACGCACGCACGCACGCACGCACACACACACACACACACACACACACACGCATGCACAGTTTGACATTACTGCGTTAGACAGTGTAAGTATTATTATTAGGGCATGCCTTCTATATCAGAGTTTTGCGCTCTACTGAGCGCACCTTTCTAGTTTTATGTCTGATACTAGCGCTGCAGGTCTGACACATTGTATAACACTCGTTTAGTGCAATATTGCGACTGTCAATGAAAACAAATGCACCTTATATTGGCGGTGACAGCAGCACATATTGCAATCACACGTGCACGCACGAATTGAACATACACATACGACACGCCCGCACGCACGCACGCACGCACGGTCACACAGTCACTCACTCACTCGCTCACTCACTGAGGCAGTCTCGTTATATTGCACACACAATAAATTGTCAATTATATACACAAACATAAACATGCCACCACCTTCTGTGTATTGCACACACACACAGGCAGTTGTCAAATACAGCAAATGTAAACTAAATAGTATTTCCTCGCTCTCTAACACACGCACGCACGCACGCACGCACGCACGCACGCACGCACGCACGCACGCACGCACGCACGCACACACACACACACACACACACACAGATGGAGGCATGCAGAATTCATTCTGCAAGCGTCTTCTTTGCACAACTTGCTGCTCTCTTCCATTGACATTAAATACATGTGGCATTAATCCGATATTTGGAACCAATTCCTTTGGAATTAATTTTGCCCTAAAACTAACTTGTGGCCTGGGCCATGGCTCAGCGGTCCAGGCACCTTGGCTGGTAATCCAGTCTGGCAGTGTGCCGTGGGTTCGACTCCCGATCCCGACGGCCTTTACTGCATGTCTTCCCCCCCCCCATCTCTCTCCCCATTTCCTGTCAGCCTACTGTCTGTCCCTCCATAAAATATATAAAATAAAGGCGAAAGCCACAAAAAAACAAAACATTAAAAACATTAAAACTAACTTGTGCCAGAAAGACAGAACGTCTTTCTGGCACAATTTACCAAACTGCCTTCTCTGTGTACTGTTCTCTCCATCTTTGAGTGACGGTGTCTTTGGATGCCTGGAACACCATAATCCTTCTCTGGGTCAACGTATTGACAATAGCATCACATCACGACTTAGCCCAACTTCAAGAAAAGTTTAATTTGCCAAAGTCTCACTCTTTTCACTATTTGCAAGCACTAGTTATGGGAGTAAGCCATATCTCACAGAATTTCCCCGCCCCCCTTAATACGCCCCCTTTCGGGGTTAGTGGTGATAGCGTGACGTCACTCCATAGACGCTACATGTTAACAGAGGTAATTTAAGAAGTCTACAACTTTTGTTTTCTCAAGGTAAGGTTTGTTCTATCTGTTCGAGCTGATTTACCATCTTGTTTGCTTCATAATAATATTGGTCTGTCACATTTTTACATTAGAAAATGTACTTAGATTCTCCAGAGAAAAAAACGTGTAAATGCTAATGTTAAATGACACCACTATTTACCGGAAGTGGGCGTGAAAAGTGGGCTGTGAGATAGGCCTGTTAGGGTTTTATGCAAGCTCCGCTCCTTTTTTCTTTTGTTTTACTAACAATACAATCTCTTTTGTAAAAAATAGCCAATCTTTAACCCATTTAGGCCTGACGTCGAAATAAAAAAAACGTTCCCTCTGAAAGAATATATACCTATTCAAAGATTTGTGCCGCATTTTTAAGATTTTTCAAAAATAGCAGACCTACAAGTTCATAGCGCGCCACTCGGTGGCGCGCTATGAGCTTGTAGATCTGCTATTTTTCAATAGATAAAGTATAACAGAATGCTTGAAACACCAAAAGGGGTTCCCGCCCAAAATGGGTTAAGACAACATGAATTGCTTATAGATCAGCTATCTTTTGCCAAATGTTTGCCCCAGAATGGGACCCTGTAGGGTTCATGTGGTTAAGGTGGTCCACTGGGACACATTCCAGGAGACATTTCCAGATATTTATTGACCCATTTAGACCGCACTGTAAATCAAGGCCAGTCCTTCATTACATCGCTGGGATGCTCCACTACATTTTACCTAGTCAGAGACTTGCTTAGCCCCTGGTCCATAGCCCTAATTCTGCCCTGCATTAAAGGGGAATTTCTCCCTAAACCTTTTTTTTACAAAAGTATGTTGATAATTATGTATATTGACCAAAAATAAATATTAAAAAAAAAAAAAAGATATAGGGGAGCTGGGGCTGGGGCTGGAGCTGGGGCTGCTGCGGGGGGGGGGGGGGGGGGGGGGAGACCGTACGGGCGACGCCATGTTGCTTATGGTGCTCCATGGAAGGAAAGAAACATGTGCAATGGGCTATATGCAGCCAACACTTCCACGTTCAGCTTCCTTGGTCTCAACTGCGCATGTTTCTTTCCTTCCATGGAGCACTATAAGCAACATGGCGTCGCCCGTACGGTCTGCGCGTCTCGTCCTCTTTAGACAGTCCTTGACGTAGACCAGGAAGAGTGCAGTGTCAACAATGCATGGAGTGTTGCTGTCACATCATCTAGAACAGATATGAACAAAAAACAAAAAACAATTGCGTGATTGAATAGGAGTTCTAGCGTTAGACCCCTCCAGCCCCAGCTTCATCTCCAGCTGCAGCTTCAGCTCCCCTATATCTTTTTTTTATTTTTTTTTGGTCAATATACATAATTATCAACTTACTTTTGTAAAAAAAGGTTTAGGGAGAAATTCCCCTTTAAGGCTATGGGACCGCTCGCGTCTAGCTCTTGCATGAAATGCAGACCAGCCTCTCTTCTGTAGCGGGATTATAAAGAACGTTTTACCTACTCACCAAAACAAAGACGGGTTGTGTAATTAGAAAGCCTACTTTCCTTAGTGGACACACTTTGAGCCCCCCCACCACACGTATAAATGCACTTTTTGGCCAAAAAGGAATCTTAATGAGGCAATATCGGTAGAGGGCGCAGTGGAGTAACTAAAAGTATTTATTTTCCGGTGGAAAAACAAGCCCTTTCTGGCCAAAAAGTACATATTATACGTGTGGTGGGGGGCTCAGGGTGTGTCCACTAAGGAAAGTACATATTATACGTGTGGTGGGGGGCTCAGAGTGTGTCCACTAAGGAAAGTACATATTATACGTGTGGTGGGGGGCTCAGAGTGTGTCCACTAAGAAAAGTACATATTATACGTGTGGTGGGGGGCTCAGAGTGTGTCCACTAAGAAAAGTACATATTATACGTGTGGTGGGGGGCTCAGAGTGTGTCCACTAAGAAAAGTACATATTATACGTGTGGTGGGGGGCTCAGAGTGTGTCCACTAAGGAAAGTACATATTATACGTGTGGTGGGGGGCTCAGAGTGTGTCCACTAAGGAAAGTACATATTATACGTGTGGTGGGGGGCTCAGAGTGTGTCCACTAAGGAAAGTAGGCTTACACAACCCGTCTTTGTATCGGTGAGAAAACGTTCTTTATATTCCCGCTACAGAAGAGCTAGACGCCATCGGTTCCATTCTACCCTTAATGCAGGGTATAGAATTAGCATTAGGGCTATGGACCAGAGCTAAGACTTGCTGGGCTGCAGTGTTGATTTTGACAGCAAAATTTATAGTCATTATAGTCAGTCTTTTGAATAGAATTCCAATAAGTTTTAGTCATATTTTAGTCTTCTGAAATGTTTTAGTCAACTAAATCTACAGTAGATTTTGAATCGAAAATCAAAAATGTATACCGTCGTAATGGCTGATTTTACACTAGTTTTAGTTATCATAGCTTAGTTTTTATT
>NC_136804.1:1722814-1777814 GCF_951216825.1 Electrona antarctica
ACTATTGGACAATGGACTGTACGCATTCACACCAGGTGTAAGAACAGTATGCATAATATCCATTTATTTTCATTTATAAACTGTTGATATAGATTTTACAACATACTGCGTATCCAGAGACTCCCTGTTGTAGAAGGTTTCTCTCATTTGCTCTCGCTCTTTCTGTACCCCCCCCCCCCTTCTTTCAACCAATTATTTATTTTGAGTGGTGCCAAACGCCTCCATTAAGTGAGCTCGTGAGTCTGTCTGTCTGTCTGTCTGTCTGTCTGTCTGTCTGTCTGTCTGTCTGTCTGTCTGTCTGTCTGTCTGTCTGTCTGTCTGTCTGTGTCATGATCTTACTGTGAACTGTTTACTGCCCTTATTTTGTAGTTTTGTTTTAGTGTTTCCTGTTTTGCCTAGTTGTTGCCTGTCTTGTCCAAGGGGGCAAGCAGGCTTTCCAACGTTGAAGCTCTCCTCCCTAGTGGTAGGAGGAGGGACTACAGGCGGACCCGTGGATTCATGACCGGGAAACCCCGTGCAGCTGGGCTTTAACATTGAGCGCTCGGTTGCACTTCCGCATTTGACCACCAAAATTTGGTGGTCAAATGCGGAAGTAGACGTTCTGAGACGGCACTTCCGGCAGTCTTCCGGGTGCTTCAAAACGCCACTGAGCAACTTCCACTGACATGAATAGCTGGGGGGGCGGAGCTTCGCGCCAGTTCAGTCTCTATCCTTTTATATACTCTATGGTCTTGTCTCACCTCATCCCCTGTTACACACCTGTCTCCATTCTGTCATTAGCCTGCAGTTGCCTGATGACACTCACCTGTGTTTGCTTCACTATCAGCCTGTAGTCTATAAGTACTGGACTCATTCTGCTCTCACACTGCCAGATCCAAGTTTGATGTTCCTGTGTGTTCCTGCCTGTTTTGTCCTGCTGTTGCCTCGTCACCATGTACGCTGTTAAGTGTTCTTTGTCTAATAAATACTGGACTTTACCTGCCTGCCTGCTTGTTCTGCATCTGGGTCCCCAACCTGACACACACCGTGACAGTCTGTCTGTCTGTCTGTCTGTCTGTCTGTCTGTCTGAGAAGCAGTGAAATAGAGCAGGCCGCTTCTCAACGTGTTTGGCCGGGGACCCCCGAAAATGCATTGGCAATGTCTCGGGACCCCCGCCCCGCCCCCTCCCGACCCCCAATATAAATTGACTGCTACAATAACCTTAAACCATTTTGGGCGGGAACCCCTTTTGGTGTTTTAAGCATTGTTATAATTTAGCTATTTAAAAATAGCAGATCTACAAGCTCATAGCGCGCCACCGAGTGGCGCGCTACGAGCTTGTAGGTCTGCTATTTTTGAAAAATCGTGAAAATATATATATATATATATTTTTTTTAAATAATTTGGGGACCCCCTAAAATAATTTGGCGACCCCCCCGAGGGGTCGCGACCCACGGGTTGAGAACCCCTGAAATAGAGATGAGGTGGTTCACAGACACAAAAGAGAGACAGATGCGGAGCAGCATGTGACGTTCACACGTACCCCTGTAGACGGCAGACGCGCCCAGAGGATTGTGTCAAGTGAGAGAAAATGGCAGGGAACAGTGAGTGAGCGAGATAAAGAATGGAACTATTCTGTGAAAGGAATGGAAATAGTTTTGTTTGACCTACTAAATTGTTCGGTTTCGTGAGTGCGTTCGTGCGTGCGTTCGTGCGTGTCCATTTTGTACTTGGTGCGATGCTTGTTTGACAGCTGTGTCTTATGTGTGCAGACAGACGTGCCCATGCGAAATGATATGTGTTTGTGTTTGAGAAAAAAAAGCTTAGGATTAGGTTAGTTAATGGCACGGCGGGGGTACTCGAAACTGTAACGGCTTTCTTGCTGTGTGTGTGTGTGTGTGTGTGTGTGTGTGTGTGTGTGTGTGTGTGTGTGTGTGTGTGTGTGTGTGTGTGTGTGTGTGTGTGTGTGTGTGTGTGTGTGTGTGTGTGTGTGTGTGTGTCGGGGGCGTCCTTTGTGCATGGTGAGACACAATGTGGGTGCATTTAGGAGAAGTTGTGGTGGTTTTTGTGAACAGAATGATACGTGTTACATAATATTACTTTCCTGGCAACTGCAGTCAGTTGGTAAGAGTCTGTCTTCACGGTTAACGCCAGGTTCTTAAAATACTTCTAGTCCAGGGGTTCCCAAACCTTTCCATGCCAAGGACCCCCCAAACAGCGTTTGGGAAATAACTTCCAACAGAGTGGAAAATAGCACACATTCTAGATCAGCAATTTCCACCATTTAAATAAACAACTATAGCCGATCTACAAGCTCTCAATGCGTCGCGTCGCAACGCATTGAGAGCTTGTAGATCGGCTATTTTCAATAGATTTTCTACACCTTTTGAACTTGTGAAATGGGACATTCTGCAATATGAATACATTTACTTTTAGTACTTTAAGTACATTTTGATGCCGATACTTTTGTACTTTTACTCAAGTACATTTTCAATTCCGTACTTTTACTTGTAAGAAAGTAGTTCTAAATTGCAGTATTGGTACTTTTATTTAAGTAAAACAATTGAGTACTTTTTCCACCACTGTTGGCTCTACTGTGTTACCAACTCGGACACATTGTGAGGTTGTACATCTGTTATTTAAAAACACATTGAGAATAAATCGAAATATTTTGAATATTGTTTTAAACATTTTAATAAAAAGGCACAACATATTTTCAGATGGATGTCTGTGGACAATTACATATTGTTCCTTGACGTGAAATGTTGGAACCAATGGTTTAAACAACATTAGGAAGCAAACCCAAATAAGCAACTACTGTACACTTACATGCCCAAAAAACCAGCAACCAGCAACTACCAATAATTTATTTGCAAGTGACTTTACAGAAAAAACAAGTCAAAGGTTGCTTATAATAAGTAAGCAGACATGGCAACACTGCCTGGAGGAAGCAAGGCACACACATAAGGAGCCCCAGTACCTTGGCGAGGTTAAAGGTGGATATATTCTTTTCCCTCTATACCATATCTCTTTTTATTCATGTTCTATAAATTGACACCCTCCATCCATCCATCCATCTTCAACCGCTTATCCGTAGTCGGGTCGCGGGGGCAACAGCTCCACCAGAGTGCTCCAGACTTCCCTCTCCACAGCAACATTAGTGACTTCCTCCTGGGGGATTCCGAGACGTTCCAAGGCCAGTGAGTCGATGTATTTCCTCCAACTGCGCCTTGGTCTGCCCCGGGGTCTCCTCCCAGTGGGACGTGCGTCGAGGACCTCCCTAGGGAGGCGCCCGCGAGGCATCCTAACCAGATGCCCGAACCACCTCAGCTGACTCCTTTCCCATCAAACAAAACCCTGGCTTATGTCCCTTCTCAACACACTCCCTCTACTCCTGCACACAGAGGCCTGTGTCCATGCTGAACCCCTTATCCCTTTTTTTTTTTTTTTACTATTTTGAAAAACATTTTTGAATAGTTAAGATAGCCAATCAATACAAGCCAATACAAGCTCACAACGTGTCGATGTAAATTGGCTAGTTCAAAATCGTAATGTTTAGGCATAAGGGGTTTAGCATGGGCAAAAATAGAGCCCTTAGTGTCCGCTGCTGTGCTCCACGGGTGTCTGGGTTGTCGGAGCACCCTAGTGGACAGGCTCATGGATACTCTGGACACGGCCTACCGGCATGCTGCGCCCACCCCAGCCATACCGAGGACGATTGCGGCAGCATGCCATGCTACGGCAGCGATATTCCCAAGGACGACACCGTCTAGGACGACGTGCTACATCCACGGCAGCCACACGACTAGGACGAATGCGGCCGGTGCTACATCCACGCCAGCCACACCGACTAGGACGCCGGGCTATGCGGTCCCAGCTAGCGAGCCGCATGCCTTGTCCATGGCGTCCACCCCGGCGAGGACGGGGGCGGCCCGTGCTACGTGACGGATGGCGGCCCGTGCTACGTCCACTCCGGACGGTCTTGATGCGCCGTATGCCTCCAACGTTGTACTCTGGGATGGTCACGCCGTGCCTGAGGAAGGAGGCCATTCACATTGAGGACTTTTATTATTTGACATGACAACAAAAACAATAAATGGATTCTAACAATTTGCAATTTCGGCATTTGGCAGACACTCTTAATCCAGAGCGATTTACAGTAAGCAAGAACAAAAAAACATGGTAATAGCCTACATCATATACATAAAAATAGTAATCGTGAATCATAGGTAAGCTAAGAACCTAACAGTGGAATATCTATATAATGAAACTATGCATATATATATATTGTGCTATGTCTACATAAAATGCTAACTCAAGTCTTTGCTTCTCGGGGGGTCCCTGGAACAACATATTTTCAGATGCGGGTCGGCGGCCAATTATATATACTTTCTGGGGTCATTGACATTAAATAGTTTGAGAACCACTGATATAGAAACATGAAAACAGAAAACTGTCATGATTAGAATACATTTGTAGAATCTGGTCTCAGTCCTTAAATGGGTTAAGACTAAGAGTGACTGCTTAATTGCAAATTGTAGTAATACATTATTGTACTTGCACTGTAATAGTAGTAGTAGTATAGTAGTATAGTAGTAGTAGTAGTAGTAGTAGTAGTATTAAAGAGTCCTTACTTGTCAAACATCCTGCCAATGTCTGAACGCCTTAAAGTGACTGCACGATTATCTACAACACAAGACAAAAACAATTATCATCTCCACAAAGCACTGTTATGATCTGATATATGTTAAAATACAATAGGTTTGAAGCTATCAATGAATTATAATTAATTATCTGTATAATTTACAACTAACATCATGCTGCATGGAGAGTGCAAAGGAGTAGACTAACTACTAAATAGTGATTATATTATGAAAGCAAGGCTTTATTATTGATATACACTATACAGTAGCACATTATGCTACTGTATATCCATAATAATATCCTGTAATGAAATAAATGCTTTGAAAAGATGCACAGACAGACTGAGCTGAGATATGGTAACAATGCATTTGAAATAAACTAAACTAAATTCAAACTATATGTCCATGTAGTGCCGAATATGTTCTAACATTCTACAGGTACAGATGGATGCTGACTATTTCAGGCATCTCAGTAGTTTTCGACACTGACATATCCATACCTAAAGCCCCAACCTCACCCATGCAACTAGTCGCTACTTTAGTTGTAACTAAAACGCGTGGTGGAAAAAAAGGTCAATCGCATTGTTTGCAAGTATATTTGGGCTTTAATTAAGCCCAATGCATGTTTGTGGGTGTTTTACCTTCTTTACGTCCACGTCGAGCGTCCACTAGATCAGGCATCAATACACCCAGCAGCACCATTAGCACAACGGCAGTCGCAAGGCCCTTCATCCTGCAATCCAGAACCAAACACATCATGACAAATAATGTTAGCTTCTCATGCAAATCGTCACGTATCGTTGCCCTTCAGTATGCCTCTCTAGCATTAATGAATAGAGTATATTGTTGCAAAAATGACCTCTATACCATACCTTTCTGCAGACTCGACGCTGTATTGTAAGGTCTACGTATTGTGTCTAACGGTTGAGGGGTTCATCTGCCTTTATATGGCCCTTGGGTAGAGTGACTTTGATCTGTATGTGTGATAATGAAATATTTCCATTCCAAACGTTGTGTAACAGACAGTTGAACATGTATCATACCTTGTCATTGCATTTTGTAATAATATACGTATGGTATGTGGACGGACACTCATAATCTCTAATCTCAAAGTAACACATGTAGTTCACAAAGTACTTCCTCCTTTTATCACTTCCTCCAGTTCTCCTGTCCAAAAACCTATAGGCAGTCAGCCAATCTAAGATTTGACCCAAAAGAAATTGCAATAATAATCGTTCAAGGTTTTTTATGATCTTTAGGGTCAATCCAAATAACATATTAAAAATGGATTATTATACAAATTTTGGATCATGGTAAATTCAGGGGTTGAACGTTGGGGTACCATTTTGAAAACCTATATAAGGCAACAATTTCAAATTTGAATCATGCTCTAACCCATTCAGTACGGGAACCCCTTTTGGTGGTTATGTTATACTTTAGCTATTGAAAAATAGCAGATCTACAAGCTCATAGCGCTACAAGCTTGTAGATCTGCTATTTTTTGAAAGTGTTGCAAATCTTTGAATATATATTCTTTCAGAGCGAATGTTTTTAACTCAAATCTTTGCTCCTGGGGGTCCCTGGAACTACATATTTTCAGATGGGGGTCCGCGGCCAAATTCAGATCATTCTGGGGGTCCTTGACATGAAAAAGGTTGAGCACCATACTGACATAGAAACATAGGTTTTTCAGAAAACTGTTTTAGAAGCAATTTTTTCAATGTAAGTGTATATCCAGGTGGCACGTAAGTGGCACGTGAGTTAAGCAACATTTTCAAGGTGAAAATAAAGAAGGATCCGGGAGCTTTCTTACTGGGACTCCCGTCAAAAAATTTTTTTGACACCCTTACAATTCAAACTATTCGATAAACTTCTACTTTCAGCCCGGAAATGCTGGATTAAGGATAAGCCTCCTTGGCCTGGGCCATGGCTCAGTGGTCCAGGCACCTTGGCTGGTAATCCAGTCTGGCAGTGTGCCGCGGGTTTGACTCCCGATCTGTCTGTCCCTCCATAAAAATATAAAATAAAGGCAAAAGCCACAAAAAATTTAAAAAAGGATAAGCCTCCAACTGTAGGCCTACAAATGTGGTATAGAGAGATCTTCGGTGTGCTACCCCCATGAAAGAATGCATAGAGGCAACGACACTTCCTTTCAGGTGGTGTGGGCCCCAATATTAGATTATTTTCCTGCTGAAATTTCTCGGATCCTTCTAAAGGCCCAATGCCCCATTGATTGGACAGACCTAGGATAGGAAAAAGAGAAAAAAAATGGGGGGGAAAAAAAACTGTATGTCTACATGTGAATGGGCTCGAGGCATGTGACTGTCTTGGTTTGCTTTCCTTTTAGCTTGCTCTTCTTTTTGTTTTGCTTCTTACTTTATGGTGTGGATGGCGTAGAATAGATGAAATGGAGGAACCCCCCGTCCTGTCCCCTGTCCCCCGTCCCAATGTTTTTTTGTTTTTTTGTTTTCTCTGCCTGTCAGTTTGGTAAAGTATGTCTTTTGTAGACTTTTTTTGAAAAAGACTTATAGCATGTCATGTAGACAGCACAATAATTGCATTGTATGTAGTCATAGCACATCATAGTACATATGTATAGCATAGTATAGTATATATGTATAGTTAATATGTATAGTGTCTTCATATAGATATGTTCTAGTTACGTTCTTAGCTTACGCATGTTTCTTGATAAATGAATGTGATGTATTCCCATACTTTTGTTCTTGCCTAATGTAAGTCGCTCTGGATTAAGAGCGTCTGCTAAATGCCTAAATTGTAAAATTGTAAATTGTAAAGGTTTGTAAAGTAAGTAACTGTACGTGAAAACATTTAAAAAACAATACAAATATTAAAACAAGAAGCAATTCTTTTTAGAATCAGCCTCAGGTCTAAATGGGTTGAGTAGCATGTAGTCTTGCGTTACGAGACTGTTGACTTTCGCAATTTCCAAATGCTTCATCATACAGTCTGGAGCAACGGAAGAGCTATCATGAGTAAGCGATAAAGTGGAGCCTCCTCCCCACTTCCGTTTTGTCTAGAAATCATGTAAGCATATAGCTTGTTGCTTAGCAGAAAAGAAAATACAAAAATAAAATGTAAAGATATTTTAAAATATATTTCCGTGAACCGAGTTTTGCACGAAAAACACTCCTTGGGCTAAAATCGGCCATAGCCGTCTTCACAAATGTGATGAGGTCATCACAAGAAGTATTTAACTCGTCATATCCACAAATACATCTACAATACCCTTCCTTTAAAACAGGGGTGGGCAACTTTGAAGATGGAGAGAGCCACACTCACTCCAGAGAGCCATATTGCATATTACTGTCATAGTCGATCTACAAGCTCAAAACGTGTTGCAGTGCAGCTTCTAGATCGGCTGTTTTTGCTATATTTGAAATGAATTAATTAAAATCCTGAATATTTTTTTGATATTTTTTTATTGGAATCCAATACATTGGACACATACACAATAACATTTTAATACCAGTCAATAAGCTACATACCTGTATATGGACTGAATTAATTAAAGGAGCATTCAGTGATTTGGGTGATTTGGAAAACCACCCAGTCCGCCCCGGTAACAAAATGTGCACATGCACACTCTACAGTGGGGGGAAGTGCAACAGGCCAACAGCATGTGCACCAAGGCCCGCCCCCAGTCGATCATGATTGGAGGAAGGCCCCTCTCATCCTGATTGGATGAAGGCTTTGCCACCCGCCACCAAAACTGAAACTAGGGTTTTTTGACCCCAGGGGCACACTGGGGACAGGGAGGAACTCCTTATATGGTCAGCACACTCTATAGTAGGGAGGATTGTCCAGAAAAAAAGGGAAAAAAAGTGATATTTGAATTAAGTAAAATCACTGAATATACCTTTAAAGCGGGTCATGTTTGCATGTTTGAAATTGTAACATCTGAAATCAATAATATATCAGTATTCTGATATCAACCTGCAGGCCACATTAAGTGAAGGTGGGGGCCGCATGTGGCCCGCAGGCCGCCAGTTGCCCATGCATGTTATAGACTAGAGTCTAGAGACCTAGCCTCGAGTTCTATGGGCTACACAGAAGGGGGGTCCTTAAAAATAAATACTATACAAAAAAGAATCTCTCCACTCTCTCTCTCTCTCTCTCTCTCTCTCTAAAATATGTATTAACAGTTTGCAGAATTACAGTACATTTCAAGCACAAACTCAATACAAAAGACTGTTAACTGTGAGTGGACGACCCAATTAAGCATTACACTTGTTTACAAGAGGGTCCACCATGTTCAATTCATCTATATATATATATGCTGGCACAAGACGTCTACATGACGTTAGGATAACGTTGTACTCCAACGTTGGATGACCATTGTTTTTTGGTTGGATATGAAAGTTTGATTGACGTCATAACCTAACGTTGGTCTGACATCATAACCTAACGTTGGTCTGACATCATAAACTAACGTTGGTCTGACATCATAACCTAACGTTGGTCTGACATCATAACCTAACGTTGGTCTGACATCATAACCTAACGTTGGTCTGACATCATAACCTAACGTTGGTCTGACATAATAAACTAACGTTGGTCTGACATCATAACCTAACGTTGGTCTGACATCATAAACTAACGTTGGTTTGACGTCAATCTCTGAGGTTATGTAGACGTTGATTATATGTCCGGCTCCCAACGTTGGATATTAGTTGTATTTTGGTTGGATATGAAAGTTTGATTGACGTCATAACCCAACGTTGGTCTGACATCATAAACTAACGTTGGTCTGACATCATAGACTAGCGTTGGTTTGCCATAAAACTAACGTTGGTTTGACATAAAAACCAAAGTACAAACAGTGAAAACAACTGAGACACATCACGGAAAAGCAACAGCGTCACAGTGAAACAAAACATTTACAAGGACCGAAGGAACTCAAGCGGGGTTAAAGGCCAAGGTATAAAGGTGGGTCTTTAGGCGAGATTTAAAAGTCTCGATGGAAGGGGCTAATTTTTTATTTATTTTTTTATTTTATTTTTATTATTTTTTATTCTTTATTTACCCAGGGAAGTAGCTGAGCACAGGTGCTCATTTTCAGCAACGCCCTGCACATAGAGACAGACAGACACGCACACACACACACACACACACACACACACACACACACACACACACACACACACACACACACACACACACACACACACACACACACACACACACACACACACACACACACACACACACATTAAAACCTGGGAGCTGACCAGTACAACCACAGTCTGTGAGGGGGAGGGGCGCATTCGACTGCGCCCCTCCCCCTCATACAACACAATGTTGTGTCAAACCATGTGACCTCCATTGGAAATGCATTGGGCGGCCATGACACAACACAGCATTGATCCAACGAGCACAGAGAATTGCATTAACCGTGTGAGGGTGCGTTCCATAATTTGGGGGCTACAACAGAAAAGGCTCGGTCGCCTCTGGACTTTAAGCGGGTCTTCTTTCTGACCCTGAGATTAAGCTGGCCCTCAGACCGCAGTGACCTTGGAGGAGTATAGACCTCAATAAGGTCAGACAGATATAGAGGAGCCAGACCATTAATAGATTTAAAGACAAACAAAATAATTTTAAAAGTGAGTGAGTGTGTGTGTGTGTGTGTGTGTGTGTGTGTGTGTGTGTGTGTGTGTGTGTGTGTGTGTGTGTGTGTGTGTGTGTGTGTGTGTGTGTGTGTGAAAATAGCACACATTCTAGATCAGCAATTTCCACCATTTAAACAAACAACAACAATTGGAGAGAGCAAGTCCGAGTCTAGACTGAGTGTGGGAAAGAGTCGGGTCCGAGTCGACACAGGGACCTATGGGAGGCGAGACCGAGTTGAGACCGAGACCAGATTTAGTTTTTCTTTTTTCTTATTGGACAGGTACAGAAAACACTGCGAGAGCAGGCACGTCAGCTACACTCCGTTACTTAAGTTAAGTAATAAGACCTGGTACTTAAGACACGCATAATACTGCCCCGAGTCCCTTGGTCCGAGAACGAGTCAAGACAGAGTCAAATTATGTGCGAGACCGAGTAAAGGAATATGTGGAATTTGAGTACTATAAACACTAATATGAATAAATACATTTTGCATTATGGCTACGAGCTGTGCTGCCTCCTCCTTTTTTTATCAGTTTAACCCATTTTGACCTGAGATCAGATTCTAAAAATGTCTTTTACATCCTGACAGTTTTCTGAAAAAGCTATGTTTCTATGTCAGTCGTTCTTCGATTTTTCAAAAATAGCAGACCTACAAGCTCGTAGTGCGCCACTCGGTGGCGCGCTATGAGCTTGTAGATCTACTATTTTTCAATAGATACCAAAAGGGGTTCCCGCCCAGAATGGGTTAACAAATTAACTGCTCCTGGCGGAACGTTCCGTCAGAAGGAATCCAACCAGCAACTGCTTCTGGCGTAATGTTCCGTCTGATAAGCTTTATTATTGATATCAAACCAGATCGCTGATTTATTTTTTTATATAATTATTTTGGCTTGGCCTTTCCTTCTTTAGCGATCCAAGACCGGATTGCGCGACCGCGCTGTCGTTCACCTCCCTTTATACAGGCTGACTAAAAAGCTGAATAACTCAAAATCTACGGAGCTCTCCATGCTTTGGATAAAAGGCGCAAGGTTTGGAGGTCTTTGCTGATTGTCCGGTGGTCTAGATGGAAACATTGGCACTTTCTAGAGCGAGGATGGCTTAATTTTAGCTCGCTAGCATTGACGCTATTTATTTAGCATCAAAGATGGACGCCCAAACAGGATGTGAGTCCAGCGTGTGCTACATTGAAAATTGCTCGGCAGTCTGCAGTTGGCTCTGCGTCCAGCAGGAGGCAGCATATGGGTTAATAGTGTGGATATTGAAATAAAACTGAAAAAATGGGCTGATGTGTCCAAGGCATGAGCAACACACCATCGTAAATAGGCGAGAGGCTCAACCCAGCACTGCTGTGCCGAGCAGGAGAACTCAGTCAAAGGCAGCACGGGGAAATATATACAGACACTCTAGCAGCTTGTTTGTAAATGATTTATACATTTTAGGTTAGAAATAGGCCATGAAATCTTAATCTGCATTAATTTCACACTTGCACTCGCTAGTTTAAAACGTTATCAATATTTGCTACTTCCATATACTATAGTCTGTTTCTGTGGTGTTGTGTAGGCCTATACTGTGGTGTATACTAACTAAGTACATTTACGAAGTACATGAGTACTTTCACTTGAGTATTTCCAATTTCCAATACACTACACTCCACTACATCTCCGATGCAAATATTGTACTTTTACTCCACTACATTAATTTGATAGATTTAGTTACTATAGTTATTTTGTAGACTTGGATTATTATTACCCAATTCAGCACTGTATACAAAAAAAAACGCTATTTATAAATATTTTACATTTGAAAACTTGAAATGAGACATTCTGCATGAAGAGTACTTTGTACTTTTGGTACTTTAAGTACATTTAACTACCAATGCTTTTGTACTTTTACTCAAGTCAATTTTGAATTCCAGACATTTACTTGTATTGTAAGTAAGCTATATTGCAGTATTGATACTTTAAAAAAAAAAGATTATTATTATTTTTTGCTTTTTGCATTTATTGATAGTAACAAGTGAAGATAGACAGGAAAGAGGGAGAGAGAGAGAAGGGGAGAGACACACAGCAAAGGTCATCGTGAACGTTACTCGAACACGCGACACGCTGTCAGGCCAGAGCCTATATGTGGCATGTGCCTGGACTACTAGATTAGAAAGTCTTTTAAAGGTGCAGTGCAACGGAAATGGTGGACATTTTATTTTGAAGTTTCAAACGGTTTCAAGTTGAAACACCGGTCTGAAGTTTCTGAACCAATCAGAGCGTCGCATCCCTTCAGGCGATGGGTCGGTAGCTAGGGACGGTAGCTATGCTATACGCAGCAGCATGGTGGTGTGTGTTTGTTTACAAATCAGATAGACGGTCAGCTGTACCAGTTTACTGTTATGTGGCTTATTTCTACCCTATAATGTTTTCAGATACATATTTTAGCGTGATGATTAAGTTGAAACCGAGTAATACACTGTCTGGATGTTATCTTGAATGGGAATAAAAACTGAGGATTTCTGTAATCAATAGCAGCTGTGCTGCACGGATGCGCACATATGGGGAATTAAATGGGTGAGCTTCATTTTTATTGGCTTTTATCGATGTGGGCCTCGACACGTCATCACGCAGCACGTTTTCGTTTTCAGGAAGTAATACAAAATATATTTTTGTGGACTTTTGATATAAAAACACACAAAAATGAGAATATGCCAATTTTGTTGGCATCCATTGTTAGGTATGCCCATATGATGACCATGGATATGGTCTAAAAGTGTGAAAAACGTATTTTTTATTTCACTACACCTTCAACATTTTTTAAATGGCAAAAAAGCCTTTATTACTTGGCTAGTTCATTTGTAGAACATTGATGTTTCGCCCGACACTGTAAAATAACTGAGATAAACTAAACGTTAACAGTACTCCAGAAACAGAGATGTTAACTTTTTGACTTCCACCATTGAACTCCGGCGCTGTCCCTTCACTGCCAACAGGATGCACGGGGCCTTTTATTTTGAAAACCCCCAAATTTCACCCCAAATTAACCGGAAGTAAAAATCGGTCATAACTACAGATTCTTTATGAGCTCCTAACATCGAGGTTCTGTTCAATCTGAGGCTCAATTCCGAGAAAAACGCCTCTAAAGATCATTACAGCAGTCTATGCAGCGGCCATCTTGGTCCAGTCAAATACACAGAGCCGAGCATTACCTAGTGAAGGGGAACGCTACTATACGCTAAATATAAAATAGGCTATTCTGGATTAATATAAACCCCCAAAAGATGTCAAAGACGTCATTGGCATTAAATTAAAATCACAGATGTAAGGACTCACAGGTGTAACTATCAGTAAGACGCCTGGGGGCGAGAAGCGACCTTGTGTGATGTCACGAGACCTGGGCACGAGACCTGGGCACGAGACCTGGGTACGATACCTGGGTACGAGACCTGGGCACGAGACCTGGGCACGAGACCTGGTCACGAGTCCTGGGCACGAGACCTGGGCACGAGACCTGGTCACGAGACCTGGGCACGAGACCTGGGCACGAGTCCTGGGCACGAGACCTGGGTACGAGACCTGGGTACGAGACCTGGGCACGAGACCTGGGTACGAGATCTGGGTACGAGACCTGGGCATGAGACCTGGGCACGAGACCTGGTCACGAGTCCTGGGCACGAGACCTGGGCACGAGACCTGGGCACGAGACCTGGGCACGAGACCTGGGCACGAGACCTGGGCACGAGACCTGGGTACCATATATGGGGCTTTCCCCATGGGGATTTTGAATGATACACTGACTGACTGACTGACGGGAAATGCATGATTCCATAGTTAACTGTGACCTTTGCGGCAACCACACCATGGGTGAGTGACGGGGAAAGTGGGTTAGGTGACGGGGAAAGTGGGTTAGGTGACGGGGAAAGTGGGTTAGGTGACGGGGAAAGTGGGTTAGGTGACAGGGAAAGTGGGTTAGGTGACGGGGAAAGTGGGTTAGGTGACGGGGAAAGTGGGTTAGGTAACGGGGAAAGTGGGTTAGGTAACGGGGAAAGTGGGTTAGGTGACGGGGAAAGTGGGTTAGGTAACGGGGAAAGTGGGTTAGGTGACGGGGAAAGTGGGTTAGGTGACGGGGAAAGTGGGTTAGGTGACAGGGAAAGTGGGTTAGGTGACGGGGAAAGTGGGTTAGGTGACGGGGAAAGTGGGTTAGGTGACGGGGAAAGTGGGTTAGGTAACGGGGAAAGTGGGTTAGGTGACGGGGAAAGTGGGTTAGGTGACGGGGAAAGTGGGTTAGGTGACAGGGAAAGTGGGTTAGGTGACGGGGAAAGTGGGTTAGGTGACGGGGAAAGTGGGTTAGGTGACGGGGAAAGTGGGTTAGGTGACGGGGAAAGTGGGTTAGGTAACGGGGAAAGTGGGTTAGGTAACGGGGAAAGTGGGTTAGGTAACGGGGAAAGTGGGTTAGGTGACGGGGAAAGTGGGTTAGGTGACGGGGAAAGTGGGTTAGGTAACGGGAAAGTGGGTTAGGTGACGGGGAAAGTGGGTTAGGTAACGGGAAAGTGGGTTAGGTGACGGGGAAAGTGGGTTAGGTGACGGGGAAAGTGGGTTAGGTAACGGGGAAAGTGGGTTAGGTGACGGGAAAGTGGGTTAGGTAACGGGGAAAGTGGGTTAGGTGACGGGGAAAGTGGGTTAGGTGACGGGGAAAGTGGGTTAGGTAACGGGAAAGTGGGTTAGGTGACGGGGAAAGTGGGTTAGGTAACGGGAAAGTGGGTTAGGTGACGGGGAAAGTGGGTTAGGTGACGGGGAAAGTGGGTTAGGTAACGGGGAAAGTGGGTTAGGTGACGGGGAAAGTGGGTTAGGTGACGGGGAAAGTGGGTTAGGTGACAGGGAAAGTGGGTTAGGTGACGGGGAAAGTGGGTTAGGTGACGGGGAAAGTGGGTTAGGTGACGGGGAAAGTGGGTTAGGTAACGGGGAAAGTGGGTTAGGTGACGGGGAAAGTGGGTTAGGTGACGGGGAAAGTGGGTTAGGTGACAGGGAAAGTGGGTTAGGTGACGGGGAAAGTGGGTTAGGTGACGGGGAAAGTGGGTTAGGTGACGGGGAAAGTGGGTTAGGTGACGGGGAAAGTGGGTTAGGTAACGGGGAAAGTGGGTTAGGTAACGGGGAAAGTGGGTTAGGTAACGGGGAAAGTGGGTTAGGTGACGGGGAAAGTGGGTTAGGTGACGGGGAAAGTGGGTTAGGTAACGGGAAAGTGGGTTAGGTGACGGGGAAAGTGGGTTAGGTAACGGGAAAGTGGGTTAGGTGACGGGGAAAGTGGGTTAGGTGACGGGGAAAGTGGGTTAGGTAACGGGGAAAGTGGGTTAGGTGACGGGAAAGTGGGTTAGGTAACGGGGAAAGTGGGTTAGGTGACGGGGAAAGTGGGTTAGGTGACGGGGAAAGTGGGTTAGGTAACGGGAAAGTGGGTTAGGTGACGGGGAAAGTGGGTTAGGTAACGGGAAAGTGGGTTAGGTGACGGGGAAAGTGGGTTAGGTGACGGGGAAAGTGGGTTAGGTAACGGGGAAAGTGGGTTAGGTGACGGGAAAGTGGGTTAGGTAACGGGGAAAGTGGGTTAGGTAACGGGGAAAGTGGGTTAGGTAACGGGGAAAGTGGGTTAGGTAACGGGAAAGTGGGTTAGGTGACGGGGAAAGTGGGTTAGGTAACGGGGAAAGTGGGTTAGGTGACGGGAAAGTGGGTTAGGTAACGGGGAAAGTGGGTTAGGTAACGGGGAAAGTGGGTTAGGTAACGGGGAAAGTGGGTTAGGTAACGGGAAAGTGGGTTAGGTGACGGGGAAAGTGGGTTAGGTGACGGGGAAAGTGGGTTAGGTGACGGGGAAAGTGGGTTAGGTGACGGGGAAAGTGGGTTAGGTGACGGGGAAAGTGGGTTAGGTGACGGGGAAAGTGGGTTAGGTGACAGGGAAAGTGGGTTAGGTGACGGGGAAAGTGGGTTAGGTGACGGGGAAAGTGGGTTAGGTGACGGGGAAAGTGGGTTAGGTGACGGGGAAAGTGGGTTAGGTGACGGGGAAAGTGGGTTAGGTAACGGGGAAAGTGGGTTAGGTGACGGGGAAAGTGGGTTAGGTGACGGGGAAAGTGGGTTAGGTGACGGGGAAAGTGGGTTAGGTGACGGGGAAAGTGGGTTAGGTGACGGGGAAAGTGGGTTAGGTGACGGGGAAAGTGGGTTAGGTGACAGGGAAAGTGGGTTAGGTGACGGGGAAAGTGGGTTAGGTGACGGGGAAAGTGGGTTAGGTGACGGGGAAAGTGGGTTAGGTGACGGGGAAAGTGGGTTAGGTGACGGGGAAAGTGGGTTAGGTGACGGGGAAAGTGGGTTAGGTAACGGGAAAGTGGGTTAGGTGACGGGGAAAGTGGGTTAGGTGACGGGGAAAGTGGGTTAGGTGACGGGGAAAGTGGGTTAGGTGACGGGGAAAGTGGGTTAGGTGACGGGGAAAGTGGGTTAGGTGACGGGGAAAGTGGGTTAGGTGACGGGGAAAGTGGGTTAGGTGACGGGGAAAGTGGGTTAGGTGACGGGGAAAGTGGGTTAGGTGACGGGGAAAGTGGGTTAGGTGACGGGGAAAGTGGGTTAGGTGACGGGGAAAGTGGGTTAGGTGACGGGGAAAGTGGGTTAGGTAACGGGGAAAGTGGGTTAGGTGACGGGGAAAGTGGGTTAGGTGACGGGGAAAGTGGGTTAGGTGACGGGGAAAGTGGGTTAGGTGACGGGGAAAGTGGGTTAGGTGACGGGGAAAGTGGGTTAGGTAACGGGAAAGTGGGTTAGGTGACGGGGAAAGTGGGTTAGGTGACGGGGAAAGTGGGTTAGGTAACGGGGAAAGTGGGTTAGGTGACGGGAAAGTGGGTTAGGTAACGGGGAAAGTGGGTTAGGTGACGGGGAAAGTGGGTTAGGTGACGGGGAAAGTGGGTTAGGTAACGGGAAAGTGGGTTAGGTGACGGGGAAAGTGGGTTAGGTAACGGGAAAGTGGGTTAGGTGACGGGGAAAGTGGGTTAGGTGACGGGGAAAGTGGGTTAGGTAACGGGGAAAGTGGGTTAGGTGACGGGAAAGTGGGTTAGGTGACGGGGAAAGTGGGTTAGGTGTCAAAAACGCACAGTTTCATAGTTATCTGCGACCTTCGGCCGCAACAAAAAGACTGCAGAGACTATGGAGGTGAGCACAAATTGCAGAATCCAAGTAATTTGTCTGCACCTGTGTGGATCTAATCCTTATAGATGCAGTCATTGGCTGCGGTGCATGTCCACTTCAGCACCGCCGACAGCGCATCTGCGACTGCAGTCGGGCCAATCACTGGACCGTGTAATGACTAATGATTATTTATGTATATTGGACAAATTATATTACTCACAGTCACACCATTTCCCCCTGCGCTGCTACCGTACTTTGTGTGTGTGTGTGTGTGTTGTGCGTGTTTGTGTGTGTGTCTGCATGTGGAGAGTGTACTGGTGAGTACTAGTAAAGTATGTGGGTGAGTGGTGTGTGCGAGGGTCTGTTCTGCTTAAGAAATTAAAACACGCTCACGCTCAAAACTCCCCAGGGTGCACTTACATACAGTACTCCTACTGTCGCACAGGTGTAGAATAATGAATTATGCACTTAGACACACACGCACGCACGCACGCACACGCACACGCACACGCACACGCACACGCACACACAGTCTTGGTGATGTGGTGGAGCGTAATGTGATTTGAGTGCACCTAGAACAGGAGCGTTTTGAAGTGGCTGCCTGCTGTGTGATGATGAGCCTCTTGTGACTGGTTCCCAGCTGAACTAATACATGAATAGGTGCCCATGTGCGCACGCACGCACGCACGCACGCACCCACGCACGCACGCACGCACGCACAGATAGTATTGATGAAGGGACCTTGGCTGGTGGGGTATAAAATAATGATCCAATATACAGTAGGAGAAGAAAACAGATAAACTCTCTCTCTCTCTCTCTCTCTCTCTCTCTCTCTCTCTCTCTCTCTCTCTCCCTCTCTCCAATGTCATTAAGGGACATCTTTTCTGTAATCCACAATGGCTGTTACTGGTGACAGGAAGAAGAGATTTGAAAGCAGCAATGATACCGTCAGCAAGCTCACACAAACACGCATACACACCAGGCCCCAAGTCCACCAAGAGTATATACTGTACTGCACATCTGTAAAAAAAACAACTTTGACAGACACCAGAGTTAATAAACGTACGTAAGTCAAACAGCAACTCCCTGTGTTTTATGTTTAGTTTTTTGCCACAGGTTCCACTTTTCAGCTGTCAAGCTACAGCACAGGAACCCAGCGTTGTTTTAACCCATTTAGGCCTGACGTCGAAATTTAAAAAATGTCCTGACAGTTTTCTGAAAAACCTTATGTTTCTGTATCAGTGATGCTCAATATTTCATGTCAAGGTCCCCAAAAATTATATGTAATATGCATCCGCCCCCCCCCATCTGAAAATATGTTGTTCCACGGACCCCTCAGAAGCAAAGATTTGAGTTAAAACGTTCACTCTGTAATAATATATATTCAAAGATTTGAGGCACATTTTCATGATTTTTCGAAAATAGCAGACCAGATCTGCTATTTTTCAATAGCTAAAATATAACAATGCTTTAAAACACCAAAAGGGGTTCCCGCCCAAAATGTGTTAATTAGTTTACATTATCCTAGAACAATGGTTGTTTGGTTATGACAGACAGAGGGCATGGTTGACTGTGCCTTTTTCAATGTCAAGTCCTTGTATAAGTAAGAACGGTCACAAAGTTTGCGGAACACTTTGAAACAGAGATGTTAACTTTTTGACTTCCACCATTGAACTGGCGCTGTCCCTTCACTGCCAACAGGATGCACGGGGCCTTTTATTTTGAAAACCCCCAAATTTCACCCCAAATTAACCGGAAGTAAAAATCGGTCATAACTACAGATTCTTTATGAGCTCCTAACATCGAGGTTCTGTTCAATCTGAGGCTCAATTCCGAGAAAAACGCCTCTAAAGATCATTACAGCAGTCTATGCAGCGGCCATCTTGGTCCAGTCAAATACACAGAGCCGAGCATTACCTAGTGAAGGGTAATGCTACTATACGCTAAATATAAAATAGGCTATTCTGGATTAATATATGACAGACAGAGGGCATGGTTGACTGTGCCTTTTTCAATGTCAAGTCCTTGTATAAGTAAGAACGGTCACAAAGTTGGCGGCACACTTTGACACTACGTTGCAGTTTTTTCCCCCTACTTTTTGAGGTCAAGTGACCCGTACACCAGCTGACAGAAAACATTTTCTTTGATCTTGTCATGTCTTGTCAACATTAAAACATTGAAGGTCGTGATACAATGCGCCGGTGGGGTTTTTACACAGCCACACAAGGCTGGAAGGTCTGGTCATTTTGGTCGTTCATTGCCACAGGAGAGATGGAGGAGAGTTTAGTTAGTCACGATATAATCTCCTTAGATTTTGATACCGTTATTCAAATAGTTCAGACATACGTATATTGTCATGTTATTTCGTTTCTGCACATTAGGGATAATTAATTATTAATTCATTAATGGTTAATAATGAACCATTTAAATATACAAGTTGTAATCACTTAACGTCATATCTTGGTAAGTAATGTGCGTCCGAGGCTAATCCTGGAAACAGCTGGACTTATTTGTGCCAAACCTTTTGTGCACACCGCCAGTATAGGCCAAGGAAGTACCTCTTCTGTGCGAGGCACCTATAGGTTCATAAATGGCACCTGTGTCTGAATGTGTAAATCTATCACACTGAGGAAGGCCATGGGCCGAAACGCTAGTGACTACTACTACTCACTACGCTCATCAATAAATAAGAGTGTCACGGTGTGAATCAAGAAGGTAGGACCCAAGTGCAGAACAGGGAGGCGCAGAGGCAGAGAAGTCTAGATGCTAGAGGGTTTATTCCAAAATCCAGGATACAAGGCAACATCACACTTAACATCAAACAATTAACTGACAAGGAACTCAAAAAACCAGGGCTATAAATTTATACACACAGGGAAAACAAAACTCAAAATCAAGACAGGGATTGGCTAAGAGACTAACAAGACACAGGTGGAGCAAACTAATAATCACAGGTGAGACAAGACAGGTAACCATAACCACAAAGGAAACCAGGGCACTAAATACTACAAAATAAAAGAGCACAACACTAAAACACACAAACTAGGAACAAGGAACACTAGAACACAGCAGAAATCGTCACGGATCGTGACAAAGAGATCATAAAAGGAATTCAAGTGAGCGCCGGGGATCTTTTCGTGAGCAAAGGAAGTTCCGCCACCAAAGGTATTTCAAATGGGCCTCATGGTGGTGCTGTTCCAGTCCGCTCGACTAGGTTCTGGCCTATAACTCCTGAACGGTGTGTCCTACTGGACTATTAACCCATTTAGACCTGGGGACGATTCTACAAATGTCTTCTAAATCCTGACAGTTTTCTATGTTTCTATGTCAGTGGTTCTCAAAGTTTTTCATGTCAAGGACACCAAAAACTATATGTATTTGGTCGCCGACCCTGATCTGAAAATATGTTGTTCCAGTGACCCCCCCCAGAAGCAAAGATTTGAGTTAAAAAGGTTCGCTCTGAAAGAATATATATTCAAAGATTTGTGCCACATTTTCACGATTTTTCAAAAATAGCAGACCTACAAGTTCATAGCGCGGCACTCGGTGCCGCGCTATGAGCTTGTAGATCTGCTATTTTTCAATAGCTAAAGCATAACATAATGCTTAAAACACCAAAAGGGGTTCCCGCCTAAAATGGATTAAAACATCTTTTATTCCTTCAATCATGATGCAACTGTCCTGTTTTCTGCCCATTTGTGCTACTTTAAAACTCTAAAACTCACAAATCACTACTCATTATCTCTGTCGTGTGATAAACATGTATCATGATTTTTGTCACATGACTGTATTTTATTATAACACATGTGTGTTGATGGTGCATTCAGCAGCAGATATGTGTCTATTGTAAATATTATTATATATTTTTTGAGTTTCAATTAAAGGACCACTTCACCACTTTTCAACCTTCGCATTGCAACTTTTCAGGACTAGAAAGCCTGCAGTTTTTATTAGCTTGTATTCTCCATCGATGATGTCACTGGAAGACGGTTTCTGAACTGCCCACAGCCCTCCTATGAGACACAGACCGAGTGGAAAAAAATTGCACCATTTTTTCATGATTGTTAGTGAGGACCTATTATATGAAGATAGGTTGAAAAGTGGTGAAGTGGTCCTTTAACGACGATGCATTTTCATGTCTGTGTATACAGGCTATTCTTTCCTTATTTCTATATGCCTCCTTTCTAAACTCTCACATGCATGAATGAGCTTAACCTTCTCAAAACCACAACCATATTGATCGGTCTGCCTGCGTGTCTACCCCTCTGACGCTTGTTTTATTCTAGCCTGGAACTCACCTATGCTTTTTATGGCATATAGGCAGCTCCCGGCAGGATCCGCCGGGAGAAACTATGCGCAGCTGTGCGACATGAGACTAATTACTTAGAGCGACAGAGAGAGAGATGAGTGTGTGACTGTGTACATGTGTGCGTGTGTCAATTTAACAAAGGTGCAGACGATCAGAAATCAGCAGAGAGTGAGTGATGTTTGCGCTACTCTATGCCGAATTGAAGTGGACTCGGACCCAGACCTTTTTTTTCTCCCTGGAAATAAAAACGTCTGGGTTTCCGAGGCTAGTTTTATTCTGTCTACTTCCACCTGTCTTGAAGAAGAAAGCGAGAGCAAGCACTCAGTTGAATAGTTCCACGTAATGATGTAACGGCTGGTGCACGGCTCTGGAAGGTATACACTGAAGGAATGAATGAATACCAGCACTCACGTTATCCGTTAGGATTCTTGTTTTATTTTGATTTCCCCCCCAGCGAGAGATTAGAGTTGAAGAACTCGGCCCGAAACGTCCATTGGTCTGTTGTTATACCTGCTGGGGGAAAATCAAAATATTTATTCGATCTGATATTGAAAAATAGCAGATCTACAAGCTCATAGCGCGCCACCGAGTGGCGCGCTACGAGCTTGTAGGTCTGCTATTTTTGAAAAATCGAAGAACGACTGACATAGAAACATAGCTTTTTCAGAAAACTATTCAGTTTATACCGTACTTCCACCTTTCCCCACCTATACACACACCCACTGGACACTCCGTATCCCTCCCTCCCTCCCTCCCTCCATCCTCAGTCAGCCTATTTGTGTTAATTGGCCTGGGGTTCCATCGTGTCACGCCCCAGTGAACCCTGTGACCTCCTGCTGTTCGGTGCACAAAGGCAATTTACTGACTGGCTGAGTCTCTCATTGTGATTCTCCGAGCTCCGGCTGGCGCTTAGCGTGTTCATAATGACAACGCCCTGTCACTGTGGCAGCCATGCACTGCACGGGCCACTGCCAAAGACACTGGGCGCTGCAGAGAAATCTCATTTAAAAGTCTCTTTCTCATGTCCGTGGGCAGATTGTTTAGGGGTGCTTAAAGATGGAGTGCCACAATTTTTGTATTTTTCCAGTTTTTCATGTGTCTATGAGGTGACAGTACTTCATTAGACACCCTGGAGTCATTTTTATGTGCAATGGTGTATTTACTTTGTAGTTAGGGTTTCTTCCAGGAGGCTGAACCCTTGACAGTCAAACGAGCGAATGAAATAAACAGTAATATAGTGACATCACATTATCAGCCCCTCCCCTAACCCCTCCCCCTTTATCATACAACTACAGCTGTGGGTGCGGCTTCAGTTCAGGTGGATCACCACCCATCACCACCCACCAGGCAAACCAGGCATACTTAATGAACTGGTGGGCGTGTCCACATAAAAGCATGATTTTAACAAATACTGTACACTTTTTGGAAAAAGTTCTTCCTCGTGGCCCTCCATCTTTAAAGTGGTATTTCACTTTAAAAGTTGCTTGACTCGACATTTAGATATATACGTGATATTGAATTGATCGGACACACACCCCTCTTATATAAACTCACTGAACTCCATTTGAAACTGTGTTAGATTCATTGAAAACATGGTTCTGTGGTGACTGATATTGTTCTGTTAACACTCCGAACGCCCAGGACGAAGTTCTTTGTCCTTTCTATTAGTAACGCCCTTCGCCCAGGAAGAAGTATTGTCCAAAAGACGAAGTTTTTTTTTTTCTTTTTTTAAAGATATTTTTTTGCGGCTTACGCCTTTTATTGGTTTTTTGAAGGGACAGACAGTAGGCTGACAGGAAACGGGAGAGAGATGGGGGAAGACATGCAGTAAAGGCCGTGTCGGGCTCGGGAGTCGAACCCGCGGCACACTGCGACTGGATTACCAGTCGGGTGCCCAGACGGTTACGCCACCGCCTGGGCAAGACGAAGTTTATTGATACGAGAACAGATCGCATGGCTGTATAGCCCAGGCGCGCCTCCTGGGCTCTCCTCGGTGACGCCTAGAGTGAGACGTCATCGAAAAACTCCCTCCTCTGTTTAGCTGATGAAAACGAAAATCTTAAAACGTTCATAAATCGCGATCTAAATCATCCCGTCTTTTTCTGAAAAAAAGATCCTGTGTTAGACGCCGCTCCGCGGTCCAGTCGCTAGTCTCGATAGATTTATTCTTGTCTCCCGTTGTTGTCGATCGACTCTAGAGTGCTGTGGCTATTGTTAGCTGCTACACAACATCATGAACTTCCGGCCGGTCCGTCCGGAAAAGGCGTCCGTGTTTATAAATCGACTGGGCGCATGAATGTAATGGATTAAATAGTTCCGGGCAATTTAACGTGTGCAAGGGTCATGTTTTTTCAGATCCTTTTTTAACGTTTTTCTTTTTTAAGTAATTTTTTAATTACCGGACTCTTACTTAGTATTTCTACATTGCGTTATTGATATTTTATTAACAAATGTGATGTGAGTGCTTCTTCCAACACTACCACTGTTCAATATGTATTCATAATAAACGATCGATACAGTATGATGGACACACTATAACCAGCCCTAAAGGGCGAGGTCGTGTGCACTGGCCATATATGGAGCGTGTTTTGAGTGTACCGGGTTGGATGAGGTCAGATCAACATATGGAATGTCAGAACAGGTCAGTTCCGTGTATGGAGATCTAAGGGTGGCAGCGGGGGCAGTGTCTTGAGTGTACAGGGTTTTCATTTTCTAGTTTTCACCGGCTGGCGGGCACGGCTGCACTAATAACTTTGGGGCAGGCCCGTCTAGAGTTTAAATGGACAGGTATAAGTCAAAAGGTAGACATCGAAGAGGAAGGATGGATGGGGAAGGATCATCATATGGAATGTCAGAACAGGTTCTGACATATATCCATATACTAATATTGATGACATCAGGGATCTCCATATATGCTTAATTGCTTAATTGCGACAGCAGGTCGCATTTACTATGATCCCTGATTTACTATCATCCCTGATGATGTCGTAGTGATGTCACGAGACCTGGGCACGATATATGGGCGATATATGGGCGCTTTTGGGGATTTTGACTGACGAAAATCGCCCCATGTATGGGGATTTTGAGTGACAAAAACGCATGATTCCATAGTTAACTGTGACCTTCCGTCGCAATAATGACCACTTTGGCATGCATTTTAAAGTGCCTCTTCTGGGCCTCTCTGTGCATTTTATGTGCTGTGGCATACTGATTGTGTTAGAGAGAGAGAGAGAGAGAGAGAGAGAGAGAGAGGGGAGAGAGAGGAGAGAGAGAGAGAGAGGGAGAGAGGGAGAGAGGGAGAGAGGGGAGAGAGAGAGAGAGGGAGAGAGGGAGAGAGGGAGAGAGGGAGAGAGGGAGAGAGGGGAGAGAGAGAGGGGAGAGAGAGGAGAGAGAGAGAGAGAGGGAGAGAGGGAGAGAGGGAGAGAGGGGAGAGAGAGAGGGGAGAGAGAGGAGAGAGAGAGGGGAGAGAGAGAGAGCGAGCGAGAGAGAGCGAGAGAGGGGAGAGAGAGAGAGGTGATTAAACATGGGACGTTTTAATGGAATGGTGTTTGAAGAATGAAGGGTGCAGGAAGACAGATGGAAAACCAAATGAGAAGATAATTGACACAAAAGTGTCATCAACAAAGGTGTATATAGACTGAGCACATGAGAGACAATGAGAGAGAGACTTCCAGGATAGTGACACAAATATGCATAGAGAGAGAGAAAGCATTAGATGAAAAGTGATAATTGACACGAACATACAAGACAACAAAAGGAGCTCAGAGGAAGAGACTATGGAAGAGTGAACAAAGACAGATCTGAGATGAACAGGCGTGTGAAACTGCACCCTTAGGTAGAATGAGAGCGAGAGAGAGAGAAATGAGGGCTGACGTTGATAAAAGACGAGTGAAAGCGAAAGAGAAAAAGCCGCAATCATGCGATGCAGTGATGAATAAAACAAAAGACAGATATGTACGGGAGGGGAGGACGAGAAACAAAGAAAAAGCGGAGGAAAGAGAAGACTCAAATGAGAATGAACGGACGAAGGAGAGAGAATGAGGAAAGAGCTCGTCTATTGTGAGATGCTACACAAATCACATAGACGACTTAATCCATTGAGACCTGGAACGCATCCATGTCACGTTAGCGTTTAACCACATTAACCATTAACCCATTTTGGGGCGGGAACCCCTTTTGGTGTTTTAAACATTGTTATAATTTAGCTATTGAAAAATAGCAGATCTACAAGCTCATAGCGCGCCACCGAGTGGCGCGCTATGAACTTGTAGATCTGCTATTTTTGAAAAATCGTTAAAATGTGCCTCAAATCTTTCCGAAAATTGTCATGATTTAGAAAACTTTTTTTTTTAAATTTCGACGTCAGGCCTGAATGGGTTAAATAATGCATTACTCATTGTCAATCACTGTTTGTCAGCTAGCCTATTGCATGTCAGGGGTTCTGTGTGTAGTTGGCGGGGTGTGATGCAATGTTCTCCAACCTGAGATTCCTCACACCCACCTCTATTACACCTGTTTTTCGCCGTAAGCAGTAATGTATATTTTGTTCACTTTAACCCATTTTGGGGCGGGAACCCCTTTTGGTGTTCTAAGCATTATGTTATACTTTAGCTATTGAACGATAGCAGATCTACAAGCTCCGAGTGGCGCGCTACGAGCTTGTAGGTCTGCTATTTTTGAAAAACGTTTTTAACTCAAATCTTTGCTTCTTCATCAGATGTCTCTGGAACAACACATTTTCAGATGGGGGTCGGCGGCCAATTTCATATAATTTCTGGGATCCTTGACATGAAATAGTTTGAGAACCACTGATATAGAAACATGAGCTTTTGCAGAAAACTGTCAGGATTTAGAAGGCATTTGTAGAATCGTCCTCAGGTCTAAATGGGTTAAATTAACTTTTATACAGTTCCTTTATGACAGGAACACTTTGTACATAGCCGTGCACTTGACAGTGACGTTGTTACAGATTTGCAGCTCCTCACTGTGGGCCTCCTTCATTTCAGCAGAGCTCAAAGCTGACTTCACACATAGTCCTCATATAGGTCATCCATGTTGATGTCCTTCAAATTGCAGGCCTGGACAGCAGCACTGAACTCTTCAAAGGGAACATAACCCATTCTGACCTGAGATCAGATTCTAAAAATGTCTTCTACATCCTGACAGTTTTCTGAAAAAGCTATGTTTCTATGTCAGTCGTTCTTTGATTTTTGAGTGGTGTAAAGCACTCCAACAACTGGCTTTGTACCCGTGTCTGTTCGTACCAACAAAAATGTACCCGTGTCTGTTCGTACCAAAAAAAAATGAGCATGGTTGCTATGGTCACCCAGTTCACACGGGTGTGATTTCATTACGTCAGACATTACGTCAGACCACAGCTGATCAGTCTATATAAGACCTTACACCACTCAGTTCACACAGGTGTGATTTTTCAAAAATAGCAGACCTACAAGCTCGTAGCGCGCCACTCGGTGGCGCGCTATGAGCTTGTAGATCTGCTATTTTTCAATAGCTAACGCCAAAAGGGGTTCCCGCCCAAAATGGGATAACTTGACAGATCCAAATTGGGGGTTTTGCTGTGAAGGCTGGCACCGTCATCAAAGTCATACCTATCTCCAGAGTACTTCCTAGCGCTCTCATAGAATGTAGTGGTCTGGTCTGGTCTGGTCTGGTCTGGTCTGGTCCGGTCCAAAGAAGTGGTCATCATTATGGATGTCCCGATCACGTTTTTTTTGCTCCCGATCTGATTCTGATCATTCATCTGCCGATACCGATTTTTCCCCGATTTATATTTTATAGAACACGTTTATGCCATATCACAATAGTACAATATCACAAATCACAGACAATTTCTGTTAGGAATCCTCCCTAGACCTGGCCTTTGTGTTCACGCCCCCCCTGCATTCCTAGCAATCAGTATTCAGCCAATTGCCTGTTTCTACTCACCTGCTGGCCGTTGCTCAATTAGTTGGAGGCTATTTAAGTAAGTGGACTTCAACATCTCCATTTGTCAGTTTGTCGTCGTAACTCCTGTTTTCTGTTCCAGCCTGAACCTCCTGTTTCCCTGTCTGATCCTGGACTTTGAAGCTGACTGACAGTTTTTTGGATTTTGCCTTTTGCCTTGCCTTGTTTGCCTTTTTATGTGATACCTATGGTATTGACTTTTGTTCTGCCTTTTGGGAATTTAAGTAAAGTCTGAGTTATCTGCATTCTGCCTGTTGCCTGCTATTTTCTGCATTTGAGTCCTTCTGAATACCCTGACAATTTCCAGTCTAATATCATGATAGGGATATGATATTGATACTAGGGAATGTCCCGATCATGTTTTTTGGCTCCCGATCCGATTCCGATCATTTGAAAACGACGTGATCGGCCTGATTTCCGATCACCCGATCCGATCGGGACAACCCTATAGTCATCATGCCTCCTCAAGTTTCCCGTCAAACTCACTCATCAGCTTGAACACAGAGGTGACGCTGAATGCCTTTGAACACAGAGGTGACGCTGAATGCCTGCCCTTTGCCTCCAGTGCCTCTATGCAATCACAGCACAACCTCCGTTTTGGGACTGAGGAAGAGGAAGTAGATCTCGGCCATGTCAGATGAATCTCCATCATCCACACTACTTTGTTGCAATCTTCCTGGCCAAGGCTTCTGAAGTAGTCTACTCTAAGGGGTGCTTAGAGGGTACTTCAAAATGTGGTCAATGGCTGGCAGAAGTGATAACCATCTGGTGACAACATGCCGCAAAAGGTTGCAAACTTCCAAAAATTCACAGAACTCTTTGAGTTGTGCTGTTCTGCTGTCAGATACTGTATACTGAAGTGACTATACTTTCAGAACAATGTTCTCTAGCCTACATCAACGTTCAACGGGGCCTCTGCCTTTGCTGTTGATGTCTACACACAATGCATGGAATTCATCAATGCGACTTTTTTTGAGTGGTGCAACCACTCCAACGAACAGCAATGTCTGTGACGTTAACCTATGTATGTTTGTGACTATGTTTGTGACTCATGAGTACCAGTAGGGGCGCTGTTGTGCCAGAAACAGAGGGAGACAAATAGTGCTCCACTGTTGCCTGCTAATGAGAGAGAGAGAGGGGGGGGGGGGGGGGGGGGGGGTTGCACCACTCAGTTCACACGGGTGTGATTTTTTAATGAACTCCAGTTCCTTGCTCCATTGCCTACTAAAATGATTTTTTCTTTTTGGCATCTTATTATCGGCGTTACACAAACAATAAGCCTACTAGTGAGTGAGTGATATGTAAATGTATGCCAGTAGGCTGTCTGGCAGTGTCTGCACAGAGCTGCATTCTATTCTAACAATTAAATGGGAGATTTTCCGAGACATGTACATGACACTGAATACTGTAATCATGCTCACAAAAAAACAGACAATTATGCGTCCGGACAGAGGTTGAAATGGGAGTCTAAAACCGGGTCTAAAACCGGACTGTCCAGCCTAAAACTGGACAAATGGTCACCCTACAGTATGTCCGGGCACCCCATGTGGTGGGGACAACCAGAAATGACAGGCAAGGTAAGAGGCCTAGGGCCCTATTTTGCGTGTCTTAAGTACCAGGTCTTATGACTTAACTTAAGACCTGGAGGCGTGGTCAATGCTGTTTGGCCACTCAGAATAGCCAAATGGCATTGATCACGCCTCCAGGTCTTAAGTTAAGTAATAAGACCTGGTACTTAAGACACGCATAATAGGGCCCCTTGTCTGTTGGAGTGTGCCAACTGAGATGAGTGGGCGACTTGGTGAGACGAGGTCAAATCGTAACCAGGTGATTTTGATTTGATTGATGATTTTGGACACTGTTAGAAGACAAAGAACTACATGAAGTAAACATAATAAACTTAACATTTAGATTTAGGTGAGATGATGTCAGAGTATTTCCAGGTTAGATGACAGTGTAATTAAACAACTTACTACACCACATTTGAATGCATAACTGTAGCTATTCTCCTTGACCAGGGAACACAGGGCGTACTTCCAGAAGTACTGTATGTCAGCCTGAAGGAGCTTAGAAACAAATGAACTCAATCCATTCTGGAGTTACAAAGATTTCCTTTTTCCGTGGCAGAGTGTGCGCTGCTGCTGGTGCTCTATAACAACCAGGGTCTACTAATGAACCCCAGGTGCTTTATTTCCTGCCTGTTGGAAGGCCACACCGAAACCAATCAACAGCCAACCAGCCACCGCTGGCCAGACAGTTTAATCAACCGCAGATGCCATCCAAAGCATCCACAACTCCATGAGCCATTACTCAGCCCTTAAGTAGCCTCTCTCACATACCTACTCAACCTCACCTTGGACAATCAATCCAGCAATTGAATTCCCACAAGCGAAATCTGCAGGTAGAATTCTCGCTGTGGCGATTCTGCCACTTCTCTAGAACAGTTGTTCTCTCAGGCCCCTTTTCCACCGGTTGGTTCCCAATGGGAACCGATTCAGTTCTTTTTGGTTTTTAGTCCATGAGCCAGAGCTCCAAAATTGAAACTTTAATTATGAATTGAGTGGGAAAAACCATACCTATATTAGATTGTTATCACCATGAAACTTCCCCAATTGAGTACTTACACGAAGACAATGATTTATTGTATTACAAATGTTACATTTTTAAATATGCAAATGAGGCATTATGTAGGAAAATATGCAAAATAATCGAAAATGTGAAAAAGCTACTACTGTGGAAGGGTATCATGTATTGATTTACTTGTATTGATCATATAAACATTTTAACATATTTAATATAGGTCTAGTTTTTCCCACCAATTTTGGAGCTCTGGCTCATGGACTAAAAACCAAAAAGAACTGAACCGGTTCCCATTGGGAACCAACCGGTGGAAAGGGGGTCTCAGTGGGGTCCAGGGACCCTCAGGGTTCTTGAGTGGGGTTCCAAAATGGACCCTTACAATGTCTTTAACTCTTGAGTGTATGCAATTGGAACCAAATGGACCCGTATGGGTACTTGAAATGTAAAAGTTTGAGAACCACCATTCTAGACAGGGCCGGATTAACACCTCTGAGGGCCCCTGGGCACTGAAGCTCGAAGGGACCCCCTTCACGCAACATTTTTGCTGTTTCTGAGCCGTTTTGGGGCAGTTTTATGCCGTTATATTGGCCTATTTCCGGTCGCCTACCCCCCCCAGAGTGACAGCCAATCTAGCGCATTGTTGCTGCTTTACACACAATTGCACTTTTCAGCTGCCCTTCTCACCAACAATAAAACACTAATCTTTTTAGACACTATGGGCCCTATTATGCATGTCTTAAGTACCAGGTCTTATTACTTAACTTAAGACCTGGAGGTGTGATCAATGCCATTTGGCTATTCTGAGTGGCCAAACAGCATTGACCACGCCTCCAGGTCTTAAGTTAAGTAATAAGACCTGGTACTTAAGACATGCATAATAGGGCCCCATTTATTTAATTCGGATTAGCAGGGAAATTTTCTGTGGAGCTAAAAAAAAAAAGGGCCCCTGGGCACGTGCCCAAAGTGCCCATATGGTAGATCCGGCCCTGATTCTAGAATTGCGGACTGTGTTGTAGAATCGCTCATGTGAATCACTCAATCACACATGTTGTGAATCCAGAATCAGTCCATGTGATTCTAGAATCATGCCTTTTCACGTCAGTCACTTTTTCCATTTCATTCAGGACTACAGAATGACTAGGGCACATACTGTACTGTAGGTCAAATCTGCTGGCTGATTTCTTGAAACCACTGCAGTAGTTTGATTAAACAATATTCAGGAAGGTACAGTAAAATAGCAAGATAACACAGGAAAACGCCACTTGGATGGATGGATGGATGGATTTTATTTTGTCATTGAACACTGTTTACACACATGTACAACGAAATTGATTTGTTGACATCACTCCAAAGCAGTACAAAAGTAATCATATGTGTTAGTAGTAGCACCCAGTAGGTACCAATAATAAAAAGCAGTAAGAAAAAAAGAAAACCAGTGTATGTACAGTCAGTGAAGTGTTCATGTTTTGGACCCCCTTTCCACCGGTTGGTTCCCAATGGGAACCGGTTCAGTTCTTTTTGGTTCTTAGTCCATGAGTCAGAGCTGGTAGGAAAAACTAGACCTTTAAATTGTCTATAGGATCAATACAAGTAAATTAATACATGATAACCCTTCCACAGTAGTAGCTTTTTCATATTTTCGATTATTTTCCTACATAATGACATATTTGCATATTTAAAAATGCAAAAATTTGTAATACAAAAAATCATTGTGTTTGTGTAAGTACTCAACTTTGGAAGTTTCATGGTGATAACAATCTAATATAGGTATAGTTTTGCCCACTCAATTCATAATTAACGTTCCAATTTTGGAACTCTGGCTCATGGACTAAAAACCAAAAAGAACTGAACCGGTTCCCATTGGGAACCAACCGGTGGAAAAGGGGCCTTGGTGTCTGGAAATTGTCAATCCAACCATATTCACTAATCACACTAATCTGTCTGGCCCAAAACATGGCCCAAAGTGTAAAAATTGACAAACATGGAATAATGCTTACTCAAAGTCAAAGGACTAATAAACCTTTTCAGCACTCTCCTAAATATAATATTTATTCTCTCACCAGGGAAGCCATTAGAAAGAAACGCCTGCACTCATCATACTGGCACGCAGCCAGACACGGTCCTGTTGAGCCAAATCATTCTGGGCCCAAATCATTTTTATATAGGCTTATTATTAATTCATTTCATCATTAGACAATAAATTGGATTATTCCGTGTATAAGGCTGATGGCCAACTGACTCTCGTTCAATTCATTTAAAGTTCCCACATCAAAATGCAATCAGAATGCTTGGCAGAAACTGCGGCATTCATGCCAACACCGTCGGAAAGACTGACTCAAAACACCGTAAGAAGCACAGAAGTATAGAGGCACAATCAGAATCTGAATATCTTTATTGTCATTGTACAAGACAACGAAATTGATTTGCAATCCAGCTCAAGTGCATTTAAAACAAATGACATAATACTCTATATAAAATACATATATTTAAGACATATTGCACAGTAAGTCCCTTTAGTCCATAAAGTGTCAAGTGTCAGGGTTCAAGTGTCAGTGTTTAGAGCTATGACCAAAGATGGTTTATGAAGATGGGCCAACTTCATTGGAGCCACTAGAGGCGAAATGGTACACAAAGCCTACAAATGGGGCCCTATTATGCATGTCTTAAGTACCAGGTCTTATGACTTAACTTAAGACCTGGAGGCGTGGTCAATGCTGTTTGGCCACTCAGAATAGCCAAATGGCATTGATCACGCCTCCAGGTCTTAAGTTAAGTAATAAGACCTGGTACTTAAGACACGCATAATACTGCCCTTAGTCTCCTAAATATAGTAGGCATGGTTTGCTTCTCCCCGACCTCCACCCTCCCCCCCTGACAACAACACTGTTTCCACACTCAGTCTAGTAGGTGGCGGTAATGCACCATTTAGGTTTGCCGACCGCCATGAAACCCGATAGAAGAAGAAGACAACAACACTGACTGAAGTCATTTAACAAAGTACATTGAAAACAACTGACAAGGTGTACTTTTGAAATAGTCGTTTTAGTTTCTCGAAGACCTCCAACCATATAAATTCATGATTTGGATCTATCTCATTAAAAAGTCTCTCCCTAATAGAGTTGTAGAATGGACAATAAAAAATTCCTTTAGATCACACAGACTACATAATCTATCCTCCTCAACCGTGCCTACATATCTGCCTGTCTCAATATGCAGACCAAGTATGCCAGCTCTAATTTGGGCACATAAGGATCATTTCTAATCGTTTTAAATATGTCCATTCATTTCACATTATAATATTCACATATTATCATCTTAAATATGGGGTCAGAGCCCCCTATGTGTTGTCCGTGAAATTGCAGATGGACAGAGAGAGGCTTCCGGACTCATCTCAAATCTCGCGAGAGTTTGTTGCATTTTACTATGAATATCTTGTAAATATTGTGTGCCTTGTGATGATTTGGTCCCGTATTTAGTTCAGTGACCATGGAGTTAAGGAATGGTTCAGAAGCTGTGTTCACGTTCATTCTCCCATTGGAAATGAATAGACTCCAACATTCTTCCTGTCTCCTAATAATGTTACCGCCCACCTCACGCAGATACAGGAAGTAAAGCAAAGTTGGCTTCTCTTGCTAATTCTCCTCTTGGCTATGACTGCTCTGGGGTAGAAACTGTTTTTCAGTCTGTTTGTCCTTGCATTGATGACCTTATAGCGCCTCCCTGAGGGCATAAGTTGCAGCAGGTGATGACCTGGGTGTGATGGGTCCTTGAGGATGCTGTTGGCTCTCCTGCTACAGTGTCTCCTGTAGAGGTCCTCCAGAGATGGAAGAGGACATGCCATGATCCTCTGGGCCGTGTTTATTTATTTTTCACATTAGAGCCTTGACTTTGAAAAACGACAACACTAACCAAACAGCTACAGATATGAGACACAACTAGAAATATTGTCAAAAGGCACGTACAGCTGTGTCATATTGCCAGAGGAAACACTGCATGTGGTGTAGGTAAGAAGAGAGAGAGAGAGGGGAGAGAAACAGAGAAAGGAGATCTCTGGCTGGAGGACTAAATGTCTTAGATACCTGTGGTGTAAAGTACATGTACTTAAATACAATTTCCAATATTTTTACTTCTACTCCACTACAGAGGCAAATATTGTACTTTTACTCCACTACAATTATTATAAAGCTTTAGTTACTAGTTACATTGTAGATTTTGATTACTATCACAAAACATACAGTTGTGCATTTCGGCCATTTGAAAATAGCCAATCTACAAGATCTGCTATATTTTCAAATGATTTGTATACATTTGAAAACTTGAAACGGGACATTCTGTACTTTTACTTTTGTTACTTTAATTAAATAAGTCTTAGTTGTAACAGAGTATTTCCACAGTACATTGGAGAGAGGGCACATTGCAGTATTGCTACCTTTACTTACGTGCAGTATGTGAGTACTTTCCCATTACTGTTAGATACTTAGTTGTGCACTGGTGCTGTACAACAGAAATATTCTTCGCTGCATGACACCAGCATGCAATCAAGTTCATATATAAAGCCTTAGCTATGATGTGAAACATTGACAACCCACACGTTCATGTGTGTGAACACGCATGCGCGCGCAAGCAGGCGATAAAGGTTATCTAAAAACGGAACGTTCTCTCAAAGATGAAGGAAACTCGCTGTCAATAATTACTTTTACAACGATGACATTTCAGTGACAGTCGTTCAGCACGCTGTTATATTTATTTATTTATTTTGTATTTCTTCATTTCAAACATTTCTGACAGGAAGACGTCTGCAGCCAAACCGCAATCCAACTTTTAATGACACATTAAGCGTCTTAAAGTTTCAACGCAGGAACGACCTCGGCTGACAATTAGAGGTTTAACCCATTCAGGCCTGACGTCGAAATTTTAAAAAAAAAGTTTTCTAAATCATGACAATTTTCGGAAAGATTTGAGGCACATTTTAACGATTTTTCAAAAATAGCAGACCTACAAGTTCATAGCGCGCCACTCGGTGGCGCGCTATGAGCTTGTAAATCTGCTATTTTTCAATAGCTAAATTATAACAATGTTTAAAACACCAAAAGGGGTTCCCGCCCCAAAATGGGTTAATGGTTAATGTGGTTAAACGCTAACGTGACATGGATGCGTTCCAGGTCTCAATGGATTAACAGTGGCTCCGGATGAAAAATGGCAGACGCAGACGTTTTTTTGTCTCCTAACGCTCTGCGGCGCCCACAGGCATGGATTATTAGGTCCCTGTCATCAAAGAGGACATCAGTCAGAGAGAGGCCGGCCAAACGCGGAATTGGAATACAAATGTGGACCGCACTTGGAACTCATCGTTGTTTCGGTGAAACACTGTTAGTCCACTTTATCCTCTAACTTTTGAACAAAGTGTTGCGATGGCACTTGTGATGTGTCTGCCTGACACAGTGCATCAGGACAGTCTGGTGAGTGATCGAAGGGACAAAGACGTATAATGAGATCTGAATGCAGATTGCATTCTGGAAGTCATTGTGTCAATGAAAAGCAGCAAGATGCAGGGTTCCTTTTTTTGTGGCTTTCGCCTTTATTTTATATTTTTTATGGAGGGATAGACAGTAGGCTGACAGGAAATGGGGAGAGAGATGGGGGGGGAAGACATGCAGTAAGGGCCGTCAGGATCGGGAGTCGAACCCTGAGCCACGGCCCAGGCCGTGTTCTAATAATGCTGCAGAATTCCTGTGGATCTCTGATATCATGTTGTCATATTGATCTTGGTCTGTACATTTCTGAAAGGTTGATCCTATAATGAAATTTCCAACATATGGATGCCGGGTTGAAAGTGGTTAAATTGGTTGTGATTTGTATTTTGTCTAAACAACATGATACTGTATCTAACCCACATACTGTAACATTTGTATATATAGGATCAGCACTTTGTTGTAAACCAGGGGTTCTCAACCCGTGGGTCGCGACCCTTCGGAGGGTCGCCAAATTAGTTTGGGGGGTCCCCAAATTTGTATTATTTCTTTTAATTTTTTTTGCAACTGAATGGCTGGAAAATGGAAATGAAGAGTTTACATAGTACACGTAGTACATGCATACACGTTCCCTAATGATTATATCTGGTTTCAGTATTTATTTATGGTGTATTGTCTCTATTATTAAGGTTATTGTGGCAGTCAATTTATATTGGGGGTCGGGAGGGGGCGGGGCTGGGGTCCCGAGACATTGCGTTGAGAACCCCTGTTGTAAACAAGTAATCAACATACACACAGACAATCAATGGACAAATAACATTAATATTCTACGTTCAGATGTAGACTGAGCGTGTACCCATTCTGCAAACTGTGAATAAAATGTTTTTTTTGGCAGAATACATACAACTGTATGTCAACGTTTCATGCAGTCTGGTGATAGCATTGTGGTTTAATAGCTATGGAGGGGCTAGTTAATATTCTACGTTCAGATGTAGACTGAACGTGTGTACCCATTCTGCACACTGTGAATACAATGATTTTTGGCAGAATACATACAACTGTATGTCAACGTTTCAGTCGGGTGATAGCATTGTGGTTTAATAGCTAGGGAGCGCACAAATAAATACATTTTTCAGGAGCAGCAGTGTGCTTTTGAATGATTCTATGTATACGATAGGCTTTTGCATATTATGCACAATGATGCACATATTTCTGACAGTTTCCCCAATCTTGCAATGTTAGGGAGAACGGGAAACGATGATTGATCTTGTAGTATGGCCAGACCAGGCATTTTTATTCCACTTTGCAATTGCATAGTCTGACATGGTACGTCGTGAAAGAGAATAACAAGTCGTCAGACATTGTCCATTTAAGCAAGGCAATTTTATTTCTATGCCACCATTTCAACAAGGCAATTCCAATGTGATTTGACAGAACACCAAGCAGCACCAAGGAAAGCAAAGAAAACACACTCAACTGCTCCACTCTGTGGTTGATTTTCGGAAACCAAATCATACGCTAACTGTGCAATGTGCATGATCTGAAGGAACTTCAATTGGAAAGGGTCAAAGTAAGTGGCCCCCAACTATATAATATAACTAGCTAATGACAATAAGTGATACAAGGAATGAAACTTGTATAGCATAACGTTTGATGCTAGTAACTAATTTAGTTGGGGACCACCTGGAACACCCTCAAGGACCCCCTGGGGGTCTTCGGACACCACTGTGAGAACCACTGTGTTGGAGGGATCGGAAGAGATGTATACTGTCTGGAACTACCACACACAAGTCTTAACATCATCGCTACCCCCCCCCCCCCCCCCCCCCTCTCTTTCTCTCTCCTCTCTCTCTCTCTGTGTGTGTGTGGTGTGTGGTGTGTGTTGTGTGTGTGTGTGTGTGTGTGGTGTGTGGTGTGTGTGGTGTGGTGTGGTGTGTGTGTGTGTGTGTGTGTGTGTGTGTGTGTGTGTGTGTGTGTGTGTGTGTGTGTGTGTTGAGCATGGAGATCATAACCCTGTGTGATCCGCGCCATCCTTTTTCTTTGCTCCAAACGTCACATTCTCCATGACTCACCACACACACAACACACACACACACACACACACACACACACACACACACACACACACACACACACACACACACACACGCGACAAGTGCTCATGTCTTTGTCAATGGAGCGGAAAATAAGATAAAAGCAAACAGCATGACGAAATCAGACATCACACTGTGCCCTGTGCGTGTTTCATTTGTGTGTCTCTGTGTTTGTGAGTGTGGGTGTGTGTCTCACATGGCTGTGTGTTGGGAGTGCACGTGTGCATGCGTGTGTGCGTGTGCGTGTGTGCTTGTGTCACGGCTGGAAATTTCACTCATGCATCAAACAATACAGTACACTGTAGGTCAACAACAAACCTGCACTCAACTGTATGCATCCAGTTCAATGATGATGGCAAGGTTCTTGCAAAGTTCAACACTGCTTTTAGGATATATTAGAGAGAGGGGGGGGGGGGGGGGGGGGGTGTTGGTGTTCCAATGTGTTGTTCTAAAAGGATAATTCTTCAGATTGTGTGCATGCATGTACATGCGATACTAAACAAGTCTTTCCATAAGGAAAGACTTGGCATGTCAAGTTCTGACATGCCATTTCTCCAACTACATGGCTTCGCATGCAGTTAGATTAGTAATGCGGCGCGTCGGACGAACACGGCGTCAGAACAATGTACCATCGGACTAATGACATGGCACCTTCCATAATGGGTGTTAAGATCTGTGAGTGTTGATGTTCTTGCATTCTGTGAGTGTGTGCGTGTGCGTGTGCGTGTGCGCGTGCGTGCGTGCGTGCGTGCGTGCGTGCGTGCGTTCAAGTTAATTAGCAGCAGACTAGTGTCATCTATCAACCTAATGCTCTGACTTTGGTCCTGACAACTCAATTAGAGCTGGGCACACACACACACACACACACACACACACACACACACACACACACACACACACACACACACACACACACACACACACACACACACACACACACACACACACACACACACACACACACACACACACTAAATCCAGGTCTGATGTGTATAGATCACCAGTATGTTACAGGATTGAAGGTCGCAGCCCAATATTGGTTTTACTAACTGCTGGATTACAACCTAATACCCTGTTACTGTGGACTGTGACATACTGACGACCTTGACCTACACGAACGCACACACACACACACGCATGTGCGCACGTTACACACAGTTTCAGAATTCAAAAATAGAAGGAAAAAAAAGCAGATCTACAAGCTCAAAGCTCCTTTTTTCTTTTTGTCGATCTACAGAGAATATGTGTGCCTATTTTCGATGAATGGCGGGCTACAGTTCACCATTTTGGGCGGGAACCCCTTTTGGTGTTTTAAACATTATGTTATAATTTAGCTATTGAAAAATAGCAGATCTATACAAGCTCATAGCGCGCCACCGAGTGGCGCGCTACGAGCTCTTAGGTCTGCTATTTTTGAAAGAGTTTTATTTCAGAAAACTGGAGGATTTAGAAGATTTTGTTTTAATTTTGAGGTCAGGCCTAAATGGATTAAACACCCGACCTCTTTGGTGATGCAGGATTTCGTTACAGGCAATCATTGGGCAGTATTATGCGTGTCTTAAGTACCAGGTCTTATGACTTAACTTAAGACCTGGAGGCGTGGTCAATGCCATTTGGCTATTCTGAGTGGCCAAATGGCATTGATCACGCCTCCAGGTCTTAAGTTAAGTCATAAGGGGCCCTATTATGCATGTCTTAAGTACCAGGTCTTATTACTTAACTTAAGACCTGGAGGCGTGATCAATGCCATTTGGCTATTCTGAGTGGCCAAACAGCATTGACCACGCCTCCAGGTCTTAAGTTAAGTCATAAGACCTGGTACTTAAGACACGCATAATAGGGCCCAAGACCTGGTACTTAAGACACGCATAATACTGCCCAATGTCTCTGGCTATATAATCTGGTACAATAAGGGCAATGTCTTCCATCTACATTAAATGAGACATCTGCACTGAGATATAAATGCATTGAAAAGGTTTGTGCCTGTGGCCATGGTGGTGAAATTGCTGTCCTGTACAAGGACTCTATACTCCTCCAACCACTGACGGTTGCTGAAGCCCAGTCCTTCGAGTGCCTCACTTTGAAATATTATACACCTTAATACTAAACCTAGCAGTTTACGTTATGTTGCAGCACGTCTCTGTCTGTGTTTGCAGCGAACCTGCCTACGTGCGCGCCCTCCGACCGGAGTGGCTTGGAGCTAAGTAGCGTATAATTTAGCTATTGAAAAATAGCAGATCTACAAGCTCATAGCGCGCCACCGAGTGGCGCGCTACGAGCTTGTAGGTCTGCTATTTTTTAAAGATCGTGAAAATATTTATTTCAGAAAACTGGAGGATTTAGAAGATTTTTTTAATTTTGAGGTCAGGCCTTTAATGTACAAGGACTCTATACTCCTCCAACCACTGACTGGTTGCTGAAGCCCAGTCCTTCGAGTGCCTCGCTTTGAAATATTATACACCTTAATACTAAACCTAGCAGTTTACGTTATGTTGCAGCACGTCTCTGTCTGTGTTTGCAGCGAACCTGCCTACGTGCGCGCCCTCCGACCGGAGTGGCTTGGAGCTAAGTAGCTTATAATTTAGCTATTGAAAAATAGCAGATCTACAAGCTCATAGCGCGCCACCGAGTGGCGCGCTACGAGCTTGTAGGTCTGCTATTTTTGAAAGATCGTGAAAATATTTATTTCAGAAAACTGGAGGATTTAGAAGATTTTTTTAATTTTGAGGTCAGGCCTAAATGTACAAGGACTCTATACTCCTCCAACCACTGATGGTTTCTGATAAGCCCAGTCCTTCGAGTGCCTCGCTTTGAAATATTATACACCTTAATACTAAACCTAGCAGTTTACGTTATGTTGCAGCACGTCTCTGTCTGTGTTTGCAGCGAACCTGCCTACGTGCGCGCCCTCCCGACCGGAGTGGCTTGGAGCGGAGGGCGGTCCTCGCTCCGCAGCATTTGTTCTGTTGCATTTTTAAAGCCGCTCTGAGCTCAATTAAAAATCCCTCCACTCTGCTCTCCACTCCGCTCGTAACCTCTGGTTAATATACATGGATTCGCCCCAAATGCTTCCATGGCTGCTGACTGCCTGTTCAAGCTTGTAGAGTTGCTACTTTCACAATTTACAATTTAGGCATTTAGCAGACGCTCTTAATCCAGAGCGATTTACATTAAGCAAGAACAAAAAGCATGGGAATACATCACATATATAAACAGCATTTATCAAGAAACATGCGTAAGCTAAGAACATAACTAGAACATATCTATATATAATGACACTATACATATAAGCTATACATATATATTATACTATGCTGTACTGTTATTGTGCTGTCTACATGACATGCTATAAGTCTGTTTCAAATGCTATCTAAGTCTAAAAAAGTGCTGTCTAAGGGGGTAGGGTAAGTGCTATGGGCCATGGTGGAGTCTGAAAATAATGTGTGCCTGTTATGACATAGAGACAGGTTCATGTGGTTAAAACAGCATGTGGTGTGAAGGCCCAAGGTTTGTGAAAGAATCTATTCCACCCAGCAACAGTACTCTGCTACAGTGCCTTCTGGCAAATGATACCAGAGCATCAGGTCTCAGGGGCAATTTAATTCAGTTTTTATATAGTGCCAAAATCACAACAGGTTGTCTCAAGACTCTTTACATAGAGCAGAGACCCAACGCTGAGCCTACTTTCCCTGAGCAAGCAGTTTTTTTTATTTTTGACAGTGTAAAGGAAATACTCCCCCTTAAATGGAAGAACCAGGCTCTAGGGCGTGCAGCCGTCTGCCTCGGCCGTGTGTGCAGGTTGAAAACTAATAATAATACAGTAGCCTATAATAATATTATAAAATAATATCAGTCCACAGTCTAGTTCCATGGAAACCGTTGAGCTGTAGCCAGAGGCGCAAAGCTTTCTTTTTTCAATTCTGAACTTGCGTGGCGTGCTGATACCAGGCCATAAGACCTCTGATTCTGAACTCAAAGTAACTGTAACAGTATTACCTATTTGTATAATATAAATATCTAAACCCAACGGTTTACATTTTATATTACCATATCTGATTTGTACTTCTATTTTTTGAGGGGTGCCATCCCCTCCTTTATCCAGCTTTTTGTGTCTGTCCACAAACTTTGACCTACACAAACATTTAATTCCCATTGACAATGAAAGGATAACACTGAGCAAATATGACGTAAATTTGTGGCAACAGAAACATTAAATGCCATTGACAATGAAGGGAAAATGTACGTCATATGTAGACGAGCAAATCGGCTAACCAATCACATAAATTCAGTTCAATGAAAGGAGAAATTAAGTCATATGTGCCTCAAATATGACGTCAATTTTGTCCCGACACGTCTCATATTTGCCATTGACAATGAAAGGAGAATTTTACATCATAGTGTCTGAGCAAATATGACGTAAATCTTGTCCCCACACGTCTCATATTTGCCATTGTGACAATGAAAGGAGAAATTAGGTCAAATGTCTGCCAAATATGACGTAAATTCGTGGCAACACAAACATCGAATGCCATTGACAATGAAGGGAAAATATGTAGACGAGCAAATCACATAAATTCAGTTCATGTTCAGTTCAGTTGCTCACCCCTGTGAAGTGAAGGGCGCTCTTATCATTATACATCATCTCATGATCACCTCCGACAATGGAGGGAAAATATGTAGACGAGCAAATCACGACGTAGTCGCACCACCGAGCCGACCGATAGGCCTAGTGATATAGTGTCGGGGAATTGTCAGTGTACCCGATTGTCTGTGTACCTGTGTCCCTTTTATCTCCATATATGGAGATACCTGATATGCCCATACCCTGGGCATATCATATTGGTTGGATAAGCGGTTCTGGATGGATATCCTATACTGTATACTGGACATATCGGTCGGATCGATCGGAGTCCTTGCCGATGCACAAGTCGAGTTTGAAGTCGGTCGGTCCTATATTACGCGCATGAACATATGTGACCAGATTTGACTGAGAGACTGCCATCGCGCAAATTCCAGCTTTTCACCAGAGGAGAAACACTTTTTCTTTTTTTTTCAAGATGAGTTTATAGCACAGGCAGACTTCACATACTAGAGCATGTCTGAAATAAGTGTCAGAGCTGAAATCGACATGTAAATATGAAATAAATGCTTAAACATGTAGCTAGGTGTAATCAATTTGCTGTTTTCTGTAAGACATTACTCTATAAGCCATATCTCCAAAACTGGTGGGTCAAACTGAACAACCAATATGTCAATTTGAAGCTATGATTCCCTGCTTTCATATGACGTGAAAAAACGAAAATTCAAAAAAATCCAATGGCAGTCCCTCAGTCAAATTTAGTCACATATGCATAGTGGTCGGATCTGTGACTCTGGACGACCAGATGTCCATATACAGCATAATATATGGGCATATTGGGTTTGTTTATGGGTATGTCTGAGTTCTGGGTTTGTTGGGTTTGATTTAAGGCCGGCCGGCCTTAAATCTGCTATAAGCAATAATATGTCAGAATTTTAATGACTTTGTTTTTTATTTCTTTTTTGGTATTCAGAAAGCCAGCAATGAGTAAAACACTCCCAAAAAGAATGTAGTCTCTGTGACACATCTAGGGCCCACAATCTGCAAGCAAGATGTTCCTAGAAGCTTTGTCATTGGTCGAAAAAAACCCGGTCGAAATGACTAACCAATCAGGAAGTAGACAGGCAAATCGACCAATGACAAAGCTTCTAGGAAGATATTTGAATGCAGATTGTGGCCCCTAGATGTGTCACAGAGACTACATTCTTTTGGGGAGCGTTTTACCCATTGCTGGCTGTCTGAATACCAAACAATATATAAATAAAAAGGTCATTAAAATGTTGACATATTATTTCCTATAGCAGCTTTAACCCATTTTGGGCGGGAACCCCTTTTGGTGTTAGCATTATGTTATGCTTTAGCTATTGAAAAATAGCAGATCTACAAGCTCATAGCGCGGCACCGAGTGCCGCGCTATGAACTTGTAGGTCTGCTATTTTTGAAAAATCAAAGAACGACTGACATAGAAACATAGCTTTTTCAGAAAACTTAGAAGGATTTAGAAGACATTTTTAGAATCTGATCTCAGGTCAAAATGGGTTAAGCCAATTTAAATATGTATAGGATATGACTGGAAACAACAATATATTGTGACATGTGGGAGGAAAGAAGAAGGGGAGTAAAGGGAGATATGGAAGACAGCAGAGAGGATGGAAGGGTGACAGAGGAATGAATGAAGTGCGATAAGGATGAAAAGAATGTTCTATCTTGTGTCTGTGGCTGACTGATAATTATACTAAATTGAAAATTCTATTGAGTTGATACTTGATACTTAATCAACTTTAACTGTGCGTGCGTGCGTGCGAACAGCTGCTATAGTACTGATTTAAATTACAAATGAACACACACACACACACACACACACACACACACACACACACACACACACACACACACACACACACACACACACACACACACACACACACACACACACACACACACACAATTAGGGTAAATGGAATTAGAGGGATTGCTGGTGTAATCTCTCTCCCTAGTGTCAGCCTTTCATTGCTCTGACTATGATTCCTGCCCCACACAGCGCATGAATGATGCACGCACGCACGCACGCACGCACGCACACACGCGCAATCTGCGGGTGGTGCACACCTGGGGTTAGGGATTCAAATCATGGCTCCGGGGGACCATTATAACATTAGTTAAACGGACAGATAAACCAGCCCACCGCCGCGGAGTCTAGGGATTAAAATCCACCGCGGTACATCTGGCTTACCGAGCGTCTCTCTACGAACAATTTAACAAAGTATATGCCCGTGTTGGGAGCAGGGAAGCCGGGCGTGGTGCATTGGTGCATAGACCTGCATACCGGTATCATGTTTTCATGACTGCATATGAGTGCTCACCACATAGTAGCTGTTTAAAATATTATTATACAGTTTTTAAAATGCAACGTACAGTTCTTGGCATTTCAGACTGAGCAGCATTTGGGCCCTTGGAAGTATTATAAACATATGTGAAATCATACTAATCATTAATCATTACCTATGGCCTAGCAAGGCCAGCCTTTGGAAAGCCGGCCTTGGTTGCTGGAACCAATCAGCTCCCTCCAACAACCTGCAAACAAGTCACTCACTCATTAAATCAGCCAGCCAAGCACACCTGGCTGCAGGCCTTCACACACACACACACACACTCACACACAGGCATGCAGTACACAAACCTACAGTATACAATATTTAAAACACATACGACCTCAGAGTCTGAGACAGACAGTGAGACAGACAGACAGACAGACAGACAGACAGACAGACAGACAGACAGACAGACAGACAGACAGACAGACAGACAGACAGACAGACAGACACTGAGACAGACAGACAGACAGACAGACAGACAGACAGACAGACAGACAGACAGACAGACAGACAGACAGACAGACACTGAGACAGAAGCTGAGACAGAAGCTGAGACAGACAGACAGAGACTGAGACAGACCGACAGACACTGAGACAGACAGACAGACAGACACTGAGACAGACACTGAGACAGACAGACACTGAGACAGACAGACACTGAGACAGACAGACAATGCCCAGATGCTAGGGTTCATGTGGTTGAAATACTGAAACATCACTAACATTTATGGGCACCACGAACTGAATGAAGACATTATGCATTCAAGAGAAAAAGGGGGTTCTTGCTATCCACGAGCTTCAATGATGCAGTGAGTATGCATGTTCCAATGCATGTTCCCCTGAATACTGTATAGGTCTCAGCCATATGAATCATTCAGTGTTTCCCCCGTGCCTGAGGGAGACGCCACATGCGTGTGCGTGTGTGCAGTTATGTCTATGGGCCTATGTTATAGTGATGATGTTAGCTGTTACAAAGCCATTAGAGACGCTATGCTGTCTGTGTTGCCCATTGTTAGATAACAGATAAGTGTGTGTGTGTGTGTGTGTGTGTGTGTGTGTGTGTGTGTGTGTGTGTGTGTGTGTGTGTGTGTGTGTGTGTGTGTGTGTGTGTGTGTGTGTGTGTGTGTGTGTGTGTGTGTGTGTGTGTGTGTGTGTGTGTGTGTGTGTGTGTGTGTGTGTGTGTGTGTGTGTGTGTGTGTGTGTGTGTGTGTGTGTGTGTTCCTAGTGTCCTATAGCGGTATTATTGATGCGTTGCATGTTCCAGCGCCCGTAGAGATAGCGTGTTCTCATTTGTAAGAACACATGCTTAGCAAGGATGGTTGAGCCTCTTGTATTATGAGGTATGGTATAAATAACCCGTTCTGACCTGAGATCAGATTCTAAAAATGTCTTCTACATCCTGACAGTTTTCTGAAAAAGCTATGTTTCTATGTCAGTTGTTCTTCGATTTTTCAAAAATAGCAGACCTACAAGCTCGTAGCGCGCCACTCGGTGGCGCGCTATGAGCTTGTAGATCTGCTATTTTTCAATAGCTAAAGCATAACATAATGCCAAAAGGGGTTCCCGTTCAGAATGGGATAAACAGGCTATAAAGGGCTGGAAAGAAGCCGGAGGCTTTGCAATCTATGTAATGACAACCGAGTTGAAGGTATAGCTGCCAACTTGTTTTATGTGTATGTATATGTATACAGAGATTACAGACACATGCACATCCCCCTATCCTATTATGTACTGTATACACACATGCATGTAGCCGCAATTTGCAACACTATTTGTTTTATAATGGGATGAATCTAGAGTTGCAATACCCTCCATTGACAGCCAATTGATCCAAATCGAATTTCCGATCTGCTTGTATCAAAACGACGTTTAACAACTCACCGACATTGCAGCTGTAGTGTAGGGCAAGCTTAAATTATCCTCTTTCAATCTGCAAAGCGTTTGTTTCATAAAAATCCACTGTAGAGATGTTAGGAGCTATACTTTCTGTCATGAAATTCTGTGCAGGTGATTATTCTTCTAAGTGTTGGACTTTGGAAGTGCTCGTCGAAGTCAATGAACAGCCCTGCGTACCACATGACTGATTGAAGGGAGTCTGGAGGGCACTCAAGCCATCAGTATGATGTCATAGATTCACAGTTCAGGACGTGAACCGCGCTGCCCATTATTCCGACATCCCAAAAGTCATACTGATGGCTTGAGTCCCCTCCAGACTGGCCATAGCCTTGAAGGGACGGTGGAGGGATACAAATACAAATACAAATACATACATACATACGTATGCGGTCTAGTCTAACTTGGACTCAGGGGGGTGGACGCCTCTGCCTTGCATAGTCCCCAGTGAATAGGCAGGTTGCCCTTCACTGGTAACCTTACTTTGGATTTTAAATATATTAAGGTATTGTAGGCTGGGATTTTACAAAAGAATCCCCCCTTTTAAATACATACAGACATACATACATACATACATACATACATACATACATACATACATACTTATAAGGTATGCCATCTGGTGGCTAATGAACCAAACACACATTCTCAGAAGTTGAAGCAGTTTTAGAGGACCCACTTTTAGGCCAGTGCAACAGAGCATGCTTTTGCCTTTTTTTAAATCTTACCCATTTTAACCAAATACATACATACATACATACATACATACATGCATACATACATACATACATACATACATACATACATACATACATACATACATGCAGAGAAAAGATGTACTATGGCTCGTGGCCCTAATGATGTTGAGGGGTGCTAGTCCCTCCTATGCCTAGCTTTCCGGTTTTGTGAACACAAACGTTGGCTTGTGATTGGCTGATCACCCCATAGCGATGATTTGATTGGCTGAGCAAAGTACATATTGAAGATAAAAGTGAGGGCAGAAAAGTGAAGACTATTTGATTGGTTGAGCACGGAATGTGTGATGTATGTACTGTACGACGATGTACTATGATGATGTATGATGATAAGGACACCCCTCACTTCACACAGGTGTGATTTTTGAGGGGCGCTAGGCCCTCCTATGTCCAGCTTTTAGTGTGTGTGTGCACAAACTTTGTCCTACACAATACATTAAATTCCCATGACAATAAATGGACAATTTTACATCCATAGTGTAAACACAAACTTTGCGTAACACAAACATTGATATGTTGTATTGTGTATATACTAGACCTGTACGTGCCCGTCGGCATCCGGCCTACTTGAGAACGATGCAACTTGGGAACCTAATAATACCCGTTGTCAACTTGTCGTAGCACCCGTTTTAACTATCTGTCTGTGTCCCACATGGAGATCTCCGTATCTGTCTGCCTGTGTGTGAAGCGTGCAAACTGACTGAAAAGTGGAGTGATCAATTTGCAGGTGTGGGGTTGCCATGGCAATCAATTGGCTGAGGCAGAGCCTGGAAATTGCACAGGTGAGGGGATGTAGGCTGATTAGGCCCACTGGCAGAGCCTGACCAGAGCCTTTTGTGGTGGTTCTGGAGAACCGTGGGTCCGACCGACTCGATAGGTTTAATGTTTGTCTTTAGTTCAAAGTTTGTTTTGTAAACGCCATTGACAATGAAGGGAAAATGTACATCATAATGTGCCTCATTACGTCATATTGTCTCTTTATTGTTAATGGCATTTAATGTTTGTGTTGGCACCGTTTGTTTTAGACTTTAATATATTAGCGCCCCTCACTTCACACAGGTGTGATTTTTAACATCTGCGTAGTCCTTAATACACAAACAGGTGATTGTGTTCTGCTCGGCAAGCTGGAGACACACACACACACACATACACACTCATTTAAATCCCTTCACATACTGTCAATTCAGCAATTATAGCTGTGTGTGTGTGTGTGTGTGTGTGTGTGTGTGTGTGTGTGTGTGTGTGTGTGTGTGTGTGTGTGTGTGTGTGTGTGTGTGTGTGTGTGTGTGTGTGTGTGTGTGTGTGTGTGTGTGTGTGTGAAGCAACGTGTGGTTAGGAGCAGGGTCGTTCCGTGTGTGCTGAGGACGCATGTGGTGTCATTGCTGTCACAGAAAAGCAATCCATCTAACATCCTATTCAAACAACTCCCACAGCACATATGGTATCTGTGTGGGTGGGTGGGTGGGTGGTATGGACAAAGGATATGACACATTAGAGCGGAAAGGTTGCACTTTTACAGAGATGGTGTCTTTATTATAAACAGCTGGGGCGGGGAGGGGTCAGTAAATCTATTGGCCGGGTGTTAAAACCACGGGGAGAGAGCACAGGGAGTTTAGTTGATGGTTTCTATCTTGCTAGAGCCCCGGTAACCCTGTGTTGTTCCAGTTCCAATATTTTTTAAGCCTGATTTTAAACTGTGTGAGAGCCAAAGGCATGGCTCATGGCTCCAATAGAGCGTCGCAGTCCCGCCTCCTACCCTGGACCAGGAAATGAAACCCAATGCATTATTCTCATAGACATTTCTTAAAGTATTTATTTAAAGACGGTTACGCCGCGGACAAAGCCAACTCGAGTCGTGACAACTCATGACAACACAAACAATATTTTGGACCAAACAAATAATTACAAAGAAGAAAAACAACAAAAAAAGTGTTGTAACCTGCCGTTTTTTTCTTCTTTCTAATTATTTGTTTGGTCCAAAATATTGTTTGTGTTGTCATGAGTTGTCACGACTCGAGTTGGCTTTGTCCGCGGCGTAACCGTCTTTAAATAAATACTTTAAGAAATGTCTATGAGAATAATGCATTGGGTTTCATTTCCTGGTCCAGGGTAGGAGGCGGGACTGCGACGCTCTATAGGCCTATCTCACAGTCCCCTTTCCACGCCCCCTTCCGGTAGATAGTGGTGTCATTTAACATTAGCATCTACACGTTCTCTTCTCTGGAGAATCTAAGTACATTTCCTAATGTAAAAATGTGACAGACCAATATTATTATGAAGAAAACAAGATGGTAAATCAGCTCGAACAGATAGAACAAACCTTACCTTGAGAAAACAAAAGTTGTAGACTTCTTAAATTACCTCTGTTAACATGTAGTGTCTATGGAGTGACGTCACGCTATCACCACTAACGCGGAAAGGGGGCGTATTAAGGGGGGCGGGGAAATTCTGTGAGATAGGCCTATAGCACAGGGCTATGAGGCATGGCTTGGCTCATACAGTATACATTAGGCCTTATCCTCTCACACCGTCTTCCCCTGGCTAAATTCTCAAAATTCAAATTGCCGGCTCCTCGCCTCTTCTGTATAGCCCGTAGTGTGACCGGGAATCCTTCACTTCCCAATGTTTAACTTGCTTTTGAAGGAGCCGAGATTAGGCCTTATAGTGACTATTCTATCGATTACTTTCTCTAAAAATCCAAATGGTGACTCATAGGTCAGCGAAGAGCGCCATGTAGTGTATAAACCACGTCGTCAAAACACGTCCTTGGCGGTGTGGGCTTTGGGTTGCCGGTCGTCAAAACGCATCCTTGGCAGTCGAAGAGTTTTGGGCGGGAACCCCTTTTGGTGTTAGCATTATGCTATGCTTTAGCTATTGAAAAATAGCAGATCTACAAGCTCATAGCGCGCCATCGAGTGGCGCGCTACGAGCTTGTAGGTCTGCTATTTCTGAAGATTCGAAGAACGACTGACATAGAAACATAGCCTTTTCAGAAAACTGTCAGGATGTAGAAGACATTTTTAGAATCTGATCTCAGGTCAGAATGGGTTAAGTCTGAATGGCCTATAACTAATATAGAGATGACTGACATCATAGTACTGACATAATAGATTAACCATAATGGCGTCAGCCAGTCACAGTCAAGAACTCATCATCTCAGACCCACTGTCCCACCACCGTTCCACTGACCACATGGGTCAGTCCGGAAATCCATTTTTGGTCTTATGTATGACGTCATATTGATGAGATATTGATGGAAATCATCCACTAGTCCCCCCATGTTTTTTGGAGAAGAAGGCAAGACAGGGCAGGTTTAATTGTACGTAGCACATATTCAATGTGCTTTACATAAAACATTAAGCAAAAGAAACACTTTATTAAAGAACATTTGAATTCAGTAAAAAAAAGGAAAAAAAAATAGTTTAAACACCTATCTCCTTTTAAGAAAACCCCTATTCAAGACAAGAGCAAAAACACAATCAAAACGCACATTTGTGTCTGTGTTGGTTCTGTGAATGTCAGCCATGGATGGAGACGATGAGGATGACAGCCAGGATGAGATGAGGGCTGCTGTGTGGAACATCATCTCAGATGACTCTGATGACGCCCAAGAGGATTCTGACACGGGCGAGGAAGATGATGTTGATGGAGAAGATGATGAGGAGCAAGATAGCAGTGATGATGATGATGATGATGAGATGGAGGAAGAGGCTAAAGCCCTGGAGGAGGGGGCGTTGCGGGCGAGGCCAAGTTCAGACCTTGAAGACCCAGAGGCGTCGTGTCCCATCTGCCTGAACTCCTTCACCGTTCAGCCTGTGGCCACGCCAGAGGGCTGTGAGCACTATTTCTGTCTGGACTGCATCCTGGCATGGTCCAAGAAGGCCAACTCCTGTCCCGTGGACCGGATGCTCTTCAGCAACATTTACCTCAGGAGGAGTCACGGCGGCAAAGTGCAGAAGGTGATCACCGTGACGGAGGGTCAGGAGGACGCCGCGCTCCGTCCGGACCCCGAGCAGACCGCCTGTGAGGTCTGTGGCGTCGGCAACCACGGAGACCGCCTGTTGCTCTGCGACGGCTGTGATGCCGGGTTCCATATGGAGTGTCTCGCGCCGCCGCTGCACACTGTTCCCGTGGAGGAATGGTTCTGTCCCGAGTGCCGCGCCAACCACCGCCATCCTACCGCGTCCGGTGCCACCCGGGTCATCGCCCGCTATGAGGCATTTGTCTCATGGCTCCAACAGCGCATGGCTCATGGCTCCAACAGTACAGGGCTATGAGGCATGGCTCATGGCTCCAACAGTACAGGGCTATGAGGCATGGCTCATGGCTCCAACAGTACAGGGCTATGAGGCATGGCTCATGGCTCCAACAGTACAGGGCTATGAGGCATGGCTCATGGCTCCAACAGTACAGGGCTATGAGGCATGGCTCATGGCTCCAACAGTACAGGGCTATGAGGCATGGCTTGGCTCATACAGTATACATTAGGCCTTATCCTCTCACACCGTCTACCCCTGGCTAAATTCTCAAAATTCAAATTGCCGTCTCCTCGCCTCTTCTGTATAGCCCGTAGTGTGACCGACCGGGAATCATTCACTTCCCAATGTTTAACTTGCTTTTGAAGGAGCCGAGATTAGGCCTCATAGTGACTATTCTATCGATTACTTTCTCTAAAAATCCAAATGGTGACTCATAGGTCAGCGAAGAGCGCCATGTAGTGTATAAACCACGTCGTCAAAACACGTCCTTGGCGGTGTGGGCTTTGGGTTGCCGGTCGTCAAAACGCATCCTTGGCAGTCGAAGAGTTACACTGACACTTGGGTATTTTACACCCGGGGCATCCCCTATATGTATGTGTGTTTGCAGCTAATGGCACAAACCACTACTCTTATCACCATCACAATCTCTTAAAACCCATTTTGGGCGGGAACCCCTTTTGGTGTTAGCATTATGTTATGCTTTAGCTATTGAAAAATAGCAGATCTACAAGCTCATAGCGCGCCACAGAGTGGCGCGCTACGAGCTTGTAGGTCGGCTATTTTTGAAGAATCGAAGAACGACTGACATTGAAACATAGCCTTTTCAGAAAACTGTCAGGAATAGGATGTAGAAGACATTTTTAGAATCTGATCTCAGGTCAGAATGGGTTAAGTCTGAATGGCCTACAACTAATATAGTGATGACTGACATCATAGTACTGACATAAATAGATTAACCATAATGGCGTCAGCCAGTCACAGTCAAGAACTCATCATCTCAGACCCACTGTCCCACCACCATTCCACTGACCACATGGGGTCAGTCCGGAAATCCATTTTTGGACTTATGTATGACGTCATATTGATGAGATATTGATGGAAATCATCCACTAGTCCCCCCATGTTTTTTGGAGAAGAAGGCAAGACAGGGCAGGTTTAATTGTACGTAGCACATTTCAACAGGGCTATTCAATGTGCTATACATAAAACATTAAGCAAAAGAAACACTTTATTAAAGAACATTTGAATTCAGTAAAAAAAAGGAAAAATAAATAGTTTAAACACCTATCTCCTTTTAAGAAAACCCCTATTCAAGACAAGAGCAAAAACACAATCAAAACACACATTTGTGTCTGTGTTGGTTCTGGAATGTCAGCCATGGATGGAGACGATGAGGATGACAGCCAGGATGAGATGAGGGCTGCTGTGTGGAACATCATCTCAGATGACTCTGATGACGCCCAAGAGGATTCTGACACGGGCGAGGAAGATGATGTTGATGGAGAAGATGATGAGGAGCAAGATAGCAGTGATGATGATGATGATGATGAGATGGAGGAAGAGGCTAAAGCCCTGGAGGAGGGGGCGTTGCGGGCGAGGCCAAGTTCAGACCTTGAAGACCCAGAGGCGTCGTGTCCCATCTGCCTGAACTCCTTCACCGTTCAGCCTGTGGCCACGCCAGAGGGCTGTGAGCACTATTTCTGTCTGGACTGCATCCTGGCATGGTCCAAGAAGGCCAACTCCTGTCCCGTGGACCGGATGCTCTTCAGCAACATTTACCTCAGGAGGAGTCACGGCGGCAAAGTGCAGAAGGTGATCACCGTGACGGAGGGTCAGGAGGACGCCGCGCTCCGTCCGGACCCCGAGCAGACCGCCTGTGAGGTCTGTGGCGTCGGCAACCACGTAGACCGCCTGTTGCTCTGCGACGGCTGTGACGCCGGGTTCCATATGGAGTGTCTCGCGCCGCCGCTGCACACTGTTCCCGTAGAGGAATGGTTCTGTCCCGAGTGCCGCGCCAACCACCGCCATCCTACCGCGTCCGGTGCCACCCGGGCCATCGCCCGCACGCTGCAGAGCGAGAGGGTTCGTGGCAGCATCAACCGCCATCGAATTACACTGGCACGTGCCACGCGGATGACTCCGAGATATCTGATGCAGTCCACCTGGTTGGAGGAGACCGTAAATGCTGTGTCGACGGGGCTCAACACTGCAGTGTACGTAAAGGACCTTACCCCCCGCGATGCCTCCGACCGCCCACGCAGGACAGCAAAGAGGAAAAAACGCAGAAAAAAGACGGTCAAAAGAGGAAAAGGCAAATCAGCGAGTACAGGAGTCAGGAGGCGGAGGAGGAAAGTGAGGGGGAAAAGGAAATCCAGAAAGAGGGCGCCAGTGAAAAAGCTTCGTAGCATTGGTGTCGGGAAACCCAGGAAGCGGTCATCTCTCCCCACAATGTACCGGACTTCCTCCCTGTCTTTGTTCGGCAGTGTGTTCGACTTGGATCCGGTTGATGGTGAGGAAGATCAGTCAGATTCGCTACTAGAGGCCAAGAGACGAGGCATCTCTCACTCTGCCCTTCTCTCTCATCAGCCTGTTGCTCAACCAGTCATCGCTGGCCTCCCCAGAAGAGCTGTGGGGGGCCCCCTGTCACAAGCATCGTTGGAGCCCACCCCCACGGCTGACCTGCTGGGTAGCATCCTGACAGGACAGAGCGTGCTGCTGATGGACGGCTCTGACGTGGTCATCAACAGAGACGGCTCCCTCAAGGCTACCAAGCCAGTGGGTTTGTCACTCTCATTGAATGCAGGTACCAGCAGCTCTACGAGCACTCGGGTCAACCCAGGGATTAACCCTCTGGGACCGTCGCAGAGGCCCCTGGACAAATCGTCTTCCTCCCAGAGCTCCCCACACTTGTCCCCTTTCCCCCACTCGTTATCTTCACTCCAGTCCAGCCATATCCATCCAACCACTCGGGCTCAGCCCTGGCAGAAAGGTCCTAGCTCCTACAAACCCAGCCCCTCTCCTGGACGTGGCCATCGGGGTGCCAACAGAGTCGATGGGCCCCATGGATCCCACAGAAGGACCACATCATCTTCCACTCCAGACGCGCGCCACAGGAGTCTACATATGGCGGTGCCACTGTCTCAGCCTAAGAAGACAGCTGCCAAGCCTGTGTGGATCGATGTGTCTGTGCTACCAAGGATACCCAAAATAAAAAGGGAGAGCAATTTTGTCCCATTTTGAGCAACCCTGGGTTATTCCGATTTTTTTTTTCCACATTATGAAAGTTGGAGAATCATAGCTTCAAAAATTATTTACTCAATATACATATGCGGGAA
>NC_136804.1:1782814-1807814 GCF_951216825.1 Electrona antarctica
TCCAGAGAGGCCGGTAAGGAGTGCGTCTCAAATTGTTGCTGCTTCCTGGATCTGTCGTTTCATATTAAACGGCCGCCAGTGTTGTGAATTTAGCCGAGCCTCCATGTGGTCCATCTCCCTGAGTGGTGACTGGTGAGTGATGGTGGTTCGGTTGAGCTCGGAGAACAAGATGTGAACAAGATGTCACACCTCAAGTTCTTAAGTTTATTACACACACAGAGAATATACAGTACTGGACACATGATGTGACCGGAAGATTAGAGACTTGGTGAAGAACAGAATGAGTGGGGATTTGGGGAACATGCAAACCAGGGCCTAAGCCATGTCCTGTATAGCCAGGAGCTAGTTCAGGAGCTTAACTCCTGTTTCCTTACATGAGGCAGCTTGAATTATACTGTATAAAATGCACACCCTAGGCATAACGCTCATAGGTCACATGATGTACGTACAAGTACCAGACATGACATGCGTGTGTGAATGTGGGAAGTGAGGACGCTGGAGCCGACTGTTCACCGCTTCAACCTCCCAATGTATGAATGAATTGTAAATTCAATTCACATTGTGTGTGTGTGTCCATCTGGAAATACACACGCGCGCGCGCGTGTGTGTGTGTGTGTGTCCATCTGGAAATACATATTTTCAATAATGCCATACTGTATATTGTGTGTGTATATGAAGCCTATTTGCCATGAGAATCAGCACTAACTGCGATGTGGCGTGAAGTTTGTGTGCGTGCACACGCATTCTCGTGCAGGTGTAGTGTACTGTGTGCCTATCTGCCTGCTTGTCTGCTGACGGCATTGCATGACAGCAGTCATTCTGTTCTCCGTGGCGGTAGAACACAAAAAGAGGAGACAAAGAGATCTAAGATGGTCACCACGAGAGAGAGAGAGAGAGAGAGAGAGAGAGAGAGAGAGAGAGAGAGAGAGAGAGAGAGAGAGAGAGAGAGATAGAGAGAGAGAGAGAGAGAGAGAGAGAGTTATGTAACACACACCATATTATGCATTATTTCACAGATGCTAGGTGAAACAGAGGGGGGGGGGTGGTTGTACAGAATAATGATCTGAATACTACTAGACACGCACGCACACACACACACACACACACACACACACACACACACACACACACACACACACACACACACACACACACACACACACACACACACACACACACACACACACAGCCTGTTCTCCACGGGGACTTGATAGGTGATTCGTGATTACATTGGGATTGCATTGTAATGATCGCAGCTTACAAGACTCTTCACATACTGATACTAAACATCCATATTAATTGGTCCTAAATCGCCTACTTGTGATTCCAGACATACTGTGTGTGTGTGTGTGTGTGTGTGTGTGTGTGTGTGTGTGTGTGTGTGTGTGTGTGTGTGTGTGTGTGTGTGTGTGTGTCGCCAGGCATCTTTCTGTGTACACAGTGTCATGTTTCATGTAATTAACCCTGATCGTCGGAGGTTAATGAAAAAAATAAAATACAAAGGCCTGTTTGGAAGAGATTTATAGTTGGCTTGAATTTAGAGGCAACACGGGGTCCATTTAATGATGGAACATAATGTAACACATGGCAGAGTCATTCTGCTGGGCCCTCTACTTTCTATACATACGGTAATAAAGCCCAGCCCATCATTTCAGCGGTCTGAATTACCCTTTTACCGCACACAGACATAAACAACCAAACAATGGTAGAATTTGGATGGAGACACACGTGTGTGTGTGTGTGTGTGTGTGTGTGTGTGTGTGTGTGTGTGTGTGTGTGTGTGTGTGTGTGTGTGTGTGTGTGTGCGCGTGCGTGCGTGCGTGCGTGCGTGCGTGCGTGCGTCTTTTACCACAGCACGCACACTTGTTCGAGAGAGACATTATGGAGCGAGGGAATTGGAGTATTTAAATGTTTTTTTGTACAATATAAGTTTTAAGTTCTATGGAAATGGTAAACTTGCCTTGATGTCCGTCTGTTACTGTCCAGCTTAACCCATTTGAGATCAGATTCTAAAAATGTCTTCTACATCCTGACAGTTTTCTGAAAAAGCTATGTTTCTATGTCAGTCGTTCTTCGATTTTTCAAAAATAGCAGACCTACAAGCTCGTAGCGCGCCACTCGGTGGCGCGCTATGAGCTTGTAGATCTGCTATTTTTCAATAGCTAAAGCATAACATAATGCTAACACCAAAAGGGGTTCCCGCCCAGGCCCGTCTGTCTTTTCATCACTGTGAAAACGGGTTGCCGCTCGGTGCCTGGGTGTGGACCGTCCGGTTGTAAACCACAGCTTTAGAATTCTGTTGCAAGTTCTTGTAAGTTGCAAGTCATCACGTTGCAAATCCTTCCTGTGATTTTACCTACTGTATATAATTAATTGCATTTTTATAGCGCTTTTCTATGCACCACGTGCTTACTCAAAGCGCTTTGTCCATTCATTCATACATTGGGAGGTTGAAGCGGCGAACAGTCGACGCCAGGGTCCTCACTTCCCACATTCACACACCAACGGTGCCTGGCAACCAGGTGGGGTTCAGTGTCTTGCCCAAGGACACTTCGACATGTGGACAGGAGGAGCCAGGATTCGAACCGCCGACCATTGGGACGACCTGCTCTACCTCCTGAGCCACAGCCGCCCATATATAGGCGGGTTCGCAGTGCACTCACACTTCTTGCTATCTAAATCATAGAGTATTCATGCTATTCATGTCAGTGGAAGTTGCTCAGTGGCGTTTTGAAGCACCCGGAAGGACCGTCTCAGAACGTCTACTTCCGCATTTGACCACCACATTTTGGTGGTCAAATGCGGAAGTGCAACCGAGCGCTCAATGTTAAAGCCCAGCTGCACGGGGTTTCCCAGTCATGAATCCACGGGTCCGCATGCAGTCCCTCCTCTTACCACTAGGGCCCAGTGCTTCAACGTTGGAGCGCCTCACTGGCCCCTTGATCTAAATCCATCTGAATTCAACACAACACTCAAATTCAACATGGTAGATGACCTTGCCGAGAGACACAGCATTGAGGCTCCAGAAAATAATTAAGGATCTGGCCCAGATTGTTATCTATATAATATAACTTGTGCTTGTAGGCACCAACATTTTTAATTGTTTTAGGCTCAGATACGGCAGATAAACTATTTCCGTTATTCCTATTAACCAGTAAGATGACTCCCTAAAGGTGCACGCATCCACCTCGTTGACGGCAGACTGCTGGGCGAGCGCCGGCGCTTTGGCATGAGAGGGTCAGATCAACATGGAATTAATTCTGTACTGGCCATATAAGGAGCATGTCTTGAGTGTACAGGGTTTGATAAGGTCAAATCAACACTGTGGAATGTACTGGAATTGTACTTTCATTACATTCACAAATATAATATATATATGAATGTGTGCACTATAGTTCATGAATGAGTTTGCTTCCTACAGATGTTTTAAGTGACATACTGTACACGACCCAATATCGTTTCCAACTGGCATGCATCATCGTCTTTAAACTTTATACCTTTATCTATATTCAGTATGTAAATGTGTAACTTATGATTCATAGCAACATTTTCATGTTTGTCTGAGTAGAACCTGCTTAACATTATCACCAGTGTCTGTGATGTGACGGTACAGGATAGTAGAATCGCTCGCGCTCGCGCGTGTGCGTGCGCGTGTGCGTGTGTGTGTGTGCGTGCGTGCGTGCGTGCATGCGTGTATACTGTGCGCACGTCCATCAGACACTGTCTCTCCTCTCCACTGCAAGACGTTAATGTTGAACTGAGAGGAAAGCAAAGAGAGGAGGAGAGAGGGAGAAATAATTAAACTGTTATCTCCAGATGCATTTAATTAGTTCCCTATAGCTCTGGCTAATCTTCAGACCTTGTTCTCACTCAAGTTGCCATCTTTTAAGCCATTTTGGGCGGGAACCCCTTTTGGTGTTTTAAACATTATGTTATAATTTAGCTATTGAAAAATAGCAGATCTACAAGCTCGTAGCGCGCCACCGAGTGGCGCGCTACGAGCTTGTAGGTCTGCTATTTTTGAAAAATGCTTTTGAGGGGTTACTGATTTTTGGTCTTTGACATGACATTTTTAGTGATATAACAGGTATTTCAGAAAACTGTCAGGATTTAATTTCGACGTCGGGCCTAAATGGGTTAATTGGAGCCAATCCTCTCCCTCCACTACTAGGTGATCCATCGTATTATCCCCGTTATACAACATGTCTTATAACATGATATGGTCTGAGTATGTATCATGTCAGGGTCTTATATATACTCGATAGGGTCTTATGTCCCTATCATGTTAAGGACTTATATACTTTAACTTCAACTTTAAAGTATTAAGGAGTTGAGTTTTATGCAAGCTTCCTATACGAAGCTGTCAGGAAGAGTGAAACATATGACAATTGCAAAATGGTCGTGCAATATGCATGCCTGTCGTGCATGTTCATGCCTGTTCTGCATCTGTTTTTGATTGATTGATTGATTGAAATATTGATTAACAGTTTGCAGAATTACAGTACATTTCGAGCACAAACTCAATTTAGCTAAATATCAAACAACAAAAACAATTATACTGTATAGTTTATTCCGCAGTCTCTTACACAACATGTCAAATAACAGATATCAAAATGTCAAAGGCATGGGCATGGCACGCCCATTCCTTCAAGACATGAACCAACTAACTCTTCCTACTCACTTAGATGAGATGCTGTCTGAGCCTTCCCTAAAACCCCGGACAATGCTCCACAGATCCCAGATTCAGCTCCCTCTTGGTTCCTAAACTGTGGGATCAATTATTCCTCATTGCAGTCAGAACTGCAGAGAGAAATTTCTGACATGGTCTGAAGACTTACCTCTTCAGACTCCATACCCCCCCAGCCCCAACCTTTGGGGCTGGGGACCCTACAAGTACTTTGGCTATGTCTCGTGCCCCTCCCCTCATACCCTTAATAATAAAGAAAATGCATCATATATACCAGATACAATCGTAAGGATCATGGCCTGGTTTTGGAACACAGCAGGTGGATTCAATCTCGGTTTGATTGGGACACACCTGCTCTGTATTTGCTTTTGACATTGTCAGTGAATAAGCTCTTCTCGCTTACATATTACAATGTAACAAAAGTAGCAAATATATTCTGAAAAATATTCGTTATTGTGCTTCTACTGGATTAGGCCTATGAGTTATTTATTTATTTATTTATTTATTACACATTCAGAAAATGATCTGGCAACCCCCCGGAATAATGAATTCTTGCCACATCCTGGGAGAAAATACCAACAAACACACTCGCCAGTTGGTGCTTGGTTTCATTCTCAGTTAGTGCCTGCATGCAGGCCAAGCCACACACCATTGATAACATGATCCCGTATAACTTGTTTTCAAGCTGAGCTCTGTAAGTAGCATTTGCTTTTACAGCAGCCTTTTGAAATTCATATTTCAGGAGTCTGTACAATATTGCTCTCTGGACCCTCACTTAAAAGCAAAAATTTTCTTCCTACATTGTAACCACACTTAAAGGGGAAAACCACCCATTTTCAACATTTTACTATGTCATTAATATACCTTAGAGCTGTTGTGTGGAAATAATAAAAAAGTTCCCCCATTCTGTGTTTCCTAGAACTGTAATTATGAAAAAAATCATTAACATGGTGAAACACATCTTGATGACATCATCAAGATGTGTTTCACCATGTTAATGATTTTTTTCAGACCTCTAGTTCTAGGAAACACAGAATAGGGGAACTTTTTTATTATTTCCACACAACAGCTCTAAGGTATATTAATGACATAGTAAAATGTTGAAAATGAGTGGAATGCCCCTTTAACACGAAGCCCACCGGAAACGTAGTAACCGTAGATAAGCTTTAGTCTAGCAGCCCGCCATAACCGCAGCCTACGTTTTCTATAGGCTTTATATTCTTTAATCCATGTTTTGATCGGATCGCGTTAGCATCCCAGTGTAAAGTGTGACAGTGCACACGGCCATTTTGAAGATGCGCGCGGCATCCACTTGCACTATATGTGCTGCTTTCAATGGCCTGTATGAATGTCGTTTCTGGTGAAAACAAGGTTTTTCAACGCCGACAGCAGGCGCTGTGATACTCGCGTCGGGTTTTTTCTGCACCGAGCGAGAGAACAACCAGTCAAGACACCACACACAGCATTACGTCATCGTCAATCGTCAAAATAAAGGTTGAAAGGGGAAAAACCTTGTTCAATGCGCGATAAATAGATGAATTAATCCTGGCGGGCAGTGTGTTAAATGTAGAAACAAGGCTTGTTGTTACTTAATAATCACAGCTTCAGTAGAATGCACATACTCGCACATATTCACTCAGACTATGTGCTATGGCATTTATACAGGGCATTACAGCTTCAGTGTGGGTGTTGATATCAACCTGATCAGGGCAGCCATACCTGAGGCCATCCTGGAATCGGGGAAGGTCCGCATGGCCCATTGTGTAACCCAGGGACGGATTATCCCCCACGAGGGCCCCTGGGCCGGTAATTCTTGCAGGGCCCCCATAGCGCGCGTGAAATGTTCATCTTTTTAACCTAAATTTAACAAAATCAATGGCCAACGAAGGGCCCCAGGAGTCATTTTCAGGGCCTCAAACCCAGTGCCGTGCAGTCCAATTTCCCTGAGGGGCCCCTGAGAGCCAAGGGCCCCTGGGCCACGGCCCCACAAGGCTAATGGCTAATTTGTCCCTGGTGTAACCCCTAACTGCTCTCTGGCACAGAGTATTAATAGTGTCGACTGCTCCTAATAGTAATAAGATGACTTGCAGAGGGAAAAGATCACACACATTATGTGCAAATGTACTGTGACAAAAATAACCCGAAGGAGTGAGGACTGAATGATTCTTATTTTGATCATGAGTCCTGAAAATGCTTGATACGTCATGTCAAAACAGTCTTGCAACATATACTGTATAGCCTGTAGAGACCCTTCTTAACCATTGGTTTCCATGTTTTCAGTCTCCGAAGGCCCATGTGCAGTAAATGAGTGATGGTGGTGTTATGGTCCGACTCGCTAAGCAGGGCTCTATGCGCAGCGTGCACCTGTGCCTCTAGGGCAGAAGAGAAGCATTGGTCCAAACCTGTATCCCGCCTGGAGGCATTGTGGATCTGAGACTTGTATCTAGTTAGAGTCATTCTTTAGGGGAGACATGGATGAGATCCCCCAGCACGATCACAGCTGCATCTGGGTTGGAATTCTCCACAACAATGAAGTGATCGATCAATTGCAGTGTAGCTGACATGAGCCACGTTGATGGTGCGTAGACTGCACACAGGATGAGAGAGGACAATTCCCTGGGCAGGTATAAAGAGCACTTAACTGTGCGAGTATAGCCCATTATTTTTACCCATTTCTCTTCTCTGAATTTAGTCGTTTAATTCCTCCTTTGCTCATTTCTGTGTTGCTACTGCTATTGTTACCTACTGGCTCACCTGCCAGTGAGGAACCCCCACCGGGAGCATGTAGCGCTTACAGTACTACTCTTCTCGATCGACATTCCCCTCTCACAGGCACCACCACAGCCAGTAGGAGTGCGTGCAGTAACAGTGATGATCACCCTCCCCGCTTGGCTTCACTAGTACAATTGTGTTCGTATAGAATTGCTAGGCCAAACTTGATGCATTGCGGAGCATTCAAACCACTAGACTCTCGGGTGAACAGGTAGTTCACCCCCTGTGCCGCCCGAGCATCCCTCTCTCTCAACAGTGATCGATTTCAATTCCGGTGAGCCTGTTTGCGAGACAGAGTCTGTCATTAACAGTGCCTCAAACACGTAGCGTTGTTCTTAGTAGTTAGTAAACACAGAAGCACCAGGGAGGAAGACTAAGAAAGGTTAGGAGCCAAACCGAGTTCCTGTTTCCACACAGAAAAGGAAGTGGTGCCCCTAGAATGAGTTCCCAGATTGACTAAAAAGTAAAATCACACCTGTGTGAAGTGAGTGGTGCAACTCTGTGTGGGCTGTGGGGGTCCCCGGTGGGGTCCCCGGAAGCTCCAGACCCCCAGGAACACGCCCAGGGGGGACAGCCCGGTTCCGGCGAGCCACCCCGTGTCCGAAATGGTTGAGAAATGACAGAGTTACTGTGTGGGGGTCCCCAGGGGGTCCCTGTACTGTACTGTACTGTACTGTACTGTACTGTACTGTACTGTACTGTACTGTACTGTACTGTACTGTAACACCCCAAATCATACAGTTAGTGTGTGTGCGTGCGTGTGCGTGTGCGTGCGCGTGCGTGTGCGCGCGCGTGTGCGCGCGCGTGTGCGCGCGCGTGTGCACGTGCTGGTAATTGGTTTGTGTAGTGGTTTGTGTGTCATTTGTCCCAAGGGTTGTCGGTAGGCCTGACACTCTGGACTGCTCTATGTGTTAGTGTGTGTCTGGGTGTGTGCATGTGTGCATGCATTTTGACTGCCTAATCAGCCAGAAGAAGGTAATTATCACCTGAGTTCCTGTGTGAGTTCTCAACCCATCTGGAATGAGCATATTATTAGCACTTTCCTCTGACATCCCCCAAATCATAGCGTTTGTGAGAAAACTTGCGATTGTATCATGAATGTATCGTACTCAATAAGTACAGTACAGCACCACTCAGTTCAGACGGGTCTGATTTTTTCTTTTTATATCCCACAATTTTGTAACCCATTTATTTTGCTGTAATCCTGGGTGCTATTTCTCCCTCTCTCTGGGGAGAGCCCCGAACTGAGCTCATGTTTCCTTCAATGCATGAGTGAGTGAGCAGGCCGCTTCTTATCACCTGACAGTGGGGAGTTTCCCTGCTAGGATGTAGCGTGTGGAAGGAACATGGTTCCTTTCCCCTCCATGAGGCGCCCAGGCTGGCCAGGGGGAGGCAGTATAGAGACCAGGATTACTGCATGTTCTAGGGGACCCGGGGAGAACATACAAACACCACACAGAAAGGCCCTTTCCCAACCCAACCTTGGGTATATGGGCTCTGGCACAGCATTCCTGGCGGGAATCGAACCCGGTCTTCTATCATGTGAGCCGACAGCACTACCGACTGCGCCACCGTGCCCCCAGCTTTCTTAACAGTGTTGCAAAGTGTAGGATTTCAAACAGTAGTACTCCCAGATTTCTTGGCACCGGTTTTTAGCCTATTGAGCTGAGAGGGCCAAACAGGAGAATCTCTGATTCATCAGTGTTAAATTGAAGTAAAGTTGGGGACATCCAACTTTGCAGGTTAGCTAAAGTAGGCCTTGAGGGAAGATTAAGAGTTGGAGTTATGGATAGTGTCCCTATTCTGAGCATGTAGTAGACATTCAGCTAAAATCGGCGAATATTCAACAAAAATGGCCAATCTACAAGAGGGAAAAAAGGAGGGGATCAAGTATAGACCACTGCGGGACCCCGGACCATGAAGTAGGGTCCAGTTAAAATGTGTTTTGGGGGGGCACGGTGCACCTCACAGCTAAAAGGTCTTGGGTTTGATTCCCAATGGTGGGCGCTGGGGGCGTGCTCTCTCCTCCGCGTCATCAGTGCCCATACAGGGTATGGGGTTGGCGAAAGGGCCTTTCTGTGTGGAGTTTGCATGTTCTCCCCGTGTCCCCTAGGGTAGGTACCCTCACAAAAAACATGCAGTAATCCTGGTCTCTAAACTGCCTGCCCCTGGCCAGCCGGGGCGCCTGATGGAGGGGAAAGGAACTGGTTGGAATAACGTGTTCCTTCCACGCGCTACGTCCAGCCGGGTAAACTCCCCCCTGCCATAGTTGGAGAAAAAAAAGCGGCTTGGACGCTCATGCATTGAAGGAAGCATGAGGTCAGTCCGTTGCTCTCCCCAGGTTGGAGGAGGGAGTGTAGAGCCCAGCAGGATTACATAGACAATTGACACTGGGTGAAAAAAAAATGGGTTACAAAATCGTGGGATAACAATTACAAAGTCAAATAAATAAATAAATCACATTTTGCTGACATGGCATCTGTGTTTCAGACCACGTTTATGTTTATAATGTAGGAAGAATGCTTTAGTTTAAGGCATAGTTATGAATGTTAAACAGACCCCGTCAAAACCTTGATCTGAAACTTGATCAATAATCCACGCAGTTAAATATGATATTGAAAAAGTGGTACCACCAAAGACGTGGTACCAGGGTGGTGCCAGGGAGGCACCACCAGTGACACTTTGGAGTGCTCACCACTGTATGATCATATCAGAGTAGAATGCATTGTGGTCACGGTCGGGTCGCAGCAGTCTGTCTCTCCTGAGTCTGGAGGGTACAGCCTCATTTATACTTCGTCACACGCAACACAGTATGAATTAAGCATAATCGTCTTATCTATTTAGTGGGTTTTCAGTCCTCAAGGACATATATGGCCAATTATCCACTAGTGATGCCTCCCAGACCGTGAAAAATCTCTATTCCCTTCAGGTCCATCTACAAAGGGATTGTAACAAGTGTACCATAAGGGGGGCTTCCATTATGGGCCATATATACTCCGAGTCCTGTCACACTCCTATTCATTAGGTACACAAAATATACATAACTATCCAAGCATGACTCTATGACAATATACATCATAAAATATAATGGTCTTGGTTCTTAGGTTGTCTAAAGCAGGGGTTCTCAACCCGTGGGTCGCGACCCCTCGGGGGGTGGCCAAATAATTTTAGGGGGTCGCCAAATTATTTAAAATAAAAATAAAAATAAAGATTAAAAAAAAAAAAAAAAAATCACGATTTTTCAAAAATAGCAGACCTACAAGCTCGTAGCGCGCCACTCGGTGGCGCGCTATGAGCTTGTAGATCTGCTATTTTTCAATAGCTAAATTATAACAATGCTTAAAACACCAAAAGGGGTTCCCGCCCAAAATGGTTTAAGGTTATTGTAGCAGTCAATTTATATTGGGGGTCGGGAGGGGGCGGGGCGGGGGTCCCGAGACATTGCCAAAGCATTTCCGGGGGTCCCCGGCCAAAAACGTTGAGAACCCCTGGTCTAAAGGCTCATTCATAGTCTGGATTTTCAGTGGTGAGGTGACCACAGCTCCGGTGGTGAGCTGACCACCGGAGCTGAAATAACGTTGAGCGGTGGTGAGTAAAAACAGATAGAAGGGCTGGGGCGGTGGCGGTGGTTTGCTCTTCACCACGGCTCGTGACGTAATGTTGTAGTTCGGTGGTCACCTCACCACCGAAAATCCAGACTATGTATGAAACTTTAGTATGTCACAAGTACTGCGTCAAAATCGTACACTAAGTGACCAAAAGTCAGTGGACAGTGGCCACCCTTTCTAATTAGTGTTTTTAATTGGTGCCCATTGTTCCTGTGAATGGACATCCTACAGCTATATTGACATTCTACACCAGGGATTCCCAAACTTTTTCATGTCAAGGACCCCCCAAAATGATACTCATTAGCTTGTGGACCCCCCCATTTGAAAATATATGCCAAGGAGCCCCATAAGAAAAGGTTTTTACGAAGGATTTTTATTAGGCTACAGTCCCTCATTTAATGGCATTTCTATCTCTGGGACCCCAATGTTTATTGTAAAATCAAAGTTAATTTAACTCTCTGAGTTGCAGAACCATAAGGGTCCATTTGGCTCCTAATTATCATTTAGTCCTTGAGAGAGTTCCAGGGGGTTGGGCTAATTTATTAAATTAGCCCAACCCCCTGGAACTCTCTCAAGGACCCCTAGGGATCCCCGGACCCTACTTTGGGAACCACTGTTCCAATCCTCTTCCAATACACTGACACCACGGTGCGTAATCAGCGCCTCAAACTGTGACTCCGCCCCCCCCCTCATTGCAATGCAATTTGCGGCATTTTCAAAACAATATTGAGCAGAGTAGCGATTATCAAACGTATTTGCAATGCCTTACGTTGAAAGATCTGTTGCCCGTAGACAAGGCACGCTACCTCCGCAAGTTAGATAGCATCGGCATAGATGTTTGTCCGTATGTGATTAAGGATTGGACCAAGTTGCATTGGCAGCCATAGAAAATTCTTACCCCAGGCTAAAACCGGATGTGACGTTTTTGGGCGTTCCTGTCTAGCTTGGTGTCAGTGTATCTAGCGGGAGGCCATTTCCAATCCCCCTGTGTCCCCAAGACAGAAAAGGTTTGTTGAGGTGAGCTTGTCCTGACTGGCCTTCCCCTGACGTTAACCCTGTCAAACACCTTTGGAATGAACTGAACAAATCCAGGCCTGATCACCCAACATCAGTGTCTGACCTCGCGAACCTCTTCCTCTCTGGATCGATCTCAGTTGAACCTGCTCAGCATTTTCATTTTTAGAAGCCACAGAGCATGATCCGATGTTAATTGTATAATATAAGTATAATATAAGTTTCTTCTTTTTAATGCCATTCAATGTTTGTGTTGGCACCGTTTGTTTTACATCACCATTACATCACCTAATCAACATGAGTTCGACTTTAATATATTAACGCCCTCTTATTTTTTTGTCCATTTGGTAAGGTTATAATTATTTGTACACTTGGACCATTTTTTAGTTTTTCAGTTTTCCCGGCTCTACAAGACTACAAGACTGGTGCGTCTTTCAAAGTGATCGGCGGGATGATCGTTGTGAAGAATGATATTCTATGATTTTTTTTCAAAGAATAGTGAAAACACACGGAATGGCTGGCAAGGGCAGCTACAGACGATGTTTTAACACTGGCAATATGACTTAATGAGTTACAAAATGACGTAAGTTTTCCCTTCATTGTCAATGGCGTTTCTTAAACAAACATTGAACCTGTATATAGGAGGGGCTAGCGCCCCTCAAAAGTATAAGCCATGTCAGTCTCAAGACTTATGTGCAGGTCTGCTGTATAAACTCTGACTGACACAGGCTAAACGTTCCTGGTGGGGTGAAACAAGGACCCGAATATGGGTGTGCGCGTGAGCCATGCGCGTGTGCATTATTCTGACCCCATTTTCTTTCAGACAGCTTCTTCTACCCAGACCCCAAAAGTAATTTCAACAATGTGTCCACTGCACTCTACACAAAGCTGCGTGTGCGTGTGTGTGTGTGTGTGTGTGTGCGTGTGTGTGCGTGCGTGCACATGTGTCTGTTTCCAGGGAGTTGGTCCCTGCCTGTAGAACTTAAAAGCTCTCTCTAGCCTCCATTTCTGTTCTGCTTCAGTAAGTTGAGCTTTTCTCTGCTCCTGTGTTTTTTTGCCTCCACCATCCCTCTCTATCGTTCTTTTATATGTCTTTGAGTGCAAAACCTTCCTCTGAGAGCAACCTCGGAAGGTAACCGCAAAGCAAACTAACACGCACGCACGCTTGCACACGCACACACGCACGCACGCACGCACGCACGCACGCACGCACACACACACACACACACACACACACACACACACACACACACACACACACACACACACACACACACACACACACACACACACACACACACACACACACACACACACACACACACACACACACACACACACCATCTCATCTGGTCGCTGCATTATTTCTTCATTTCAATTCAATATAAACCCGTTTCACTATAATTCTGTTTTCAAATGAGAAAAATAGAATGGAAGTTTAAAAGGCAGATATTCATCTGTTCTATTCTCCAAACAGCAGTATTTTGATGGAGGTGATTTAGGAAAAAGTAGTAGTAGTCATTTATTTAATCCCAGAGTAATGTATCAAAGGAAAGAAATGTAACTTTGATCTCAAAACTTGCTGATAATCATAACCAAATCAGTATGGTACCAAATATACAGTAGTTTATCCTCTCTCTCTCTCTCTCTCTCTCTCGTCTGGTTTGTGATTGCGTGTGGTGTCTTATTTACCCAGCAGAGACTGAGGTAGCAGAAGGCAGTAATCACGGTGTAAATTATGAAACAGATTGTAATTTAATGTAATTTGAGTTCTGTTACTCACAAACGCAGAGAAGATTATGTTGACTGCCAACATGTCACTTGCAGACACTTTGTGTATTAGTCTCACTTATTTCATTTTATGTATTTAAATGATTTGCTTGTTTACCGCCTTTTTCACCCAAATAATATAATGCTTAAAGGAACATTCAGTGATTTGGGTGATTTGGAAAACCACCCAGTCCGCCCCGGTAACAAAATGTGCACATGCACGCTCTACAGTGGGGGGAAGTGCAACAGGCCAACAGCATGTGCACCAAGGCCCGCCCCCACTCGATCCTGATTGGAGGAAGACCCCTCTCATCCTGATTGGATGGAGGCTTTGCCACCCGCCACCAAAACTGAAACTAGGGTTTTTTGACCCCAGGGGCTCACTGGGGACAGGGAGGAACTCCTTATATGGTCAGCACACTCTATAGTAGGGAGGATTATCCAGAAAAAAAGAAAAAACAAGTGATATTTGAATTAAGTCAAATCACTGAATATACCTTTAAAGAACATTTAAAAGAAGGCTGATACCGTGCACAAAAGGACATCATCCGTCCTGAAGTTCAAGTTGAAGTTGATTCTTGGCTTCAGCATTGGACGCAAAAGGTATCTGTGACAAGTTGGGAGTGAAAATGCATTGTTGGAATCAGGAGCCAGGCATTTTAAGGAGAGGTGCACACCACGGCATATTGTACGGGGTACAGGCTTTAGTTTAGACATACTATTGCATACTATTGCATCACGGAGCAGTGCATGTTCAACCGCATGATTAGAATCTGCGTGTGCACCCCATTGTACGTTCATTTTAATGGTGTTCTTGGTTGTTGTGTTGTCTCGATGATTTGACTGTTGTGTTCTTGCATTACTTTCTTATACATCAATCAACATAGAAGCTTTAGTTTACAAAGTTTACACTCAGGAATAAGGACTCTATAAAGTGTAGTGTCATAAAATGATAGGATTGGAGGGAAGTCGCAGAGAAAGGTGCTTTGCAGGAGCATAGAAACCAGGTGATTATCCAGTGTGCCACCTTGAAACAGGGACATGATGAATCATGTGGGTGATCTGCCTAAAACTCCCTCCTCGTCTCACCTCTCAAAGGTGAGCGCTTCCTTACGTTTATCATCATCTCACCTGCTCATTTATCAGCCACCGTGCCCCTGATTACCTGTCGCACAGAGTAACTTCTCACATGCATTACGCCAACCTCGCTTACACAGTCAAATCCTCAGTGGTCATTTCACTTTGAGAGGGTACATACATGGACCCGTAAGGGTACATACATGGACCCGTAAGGGTTCATTGTGCGTTCTGAGAAAGTGGCGAGGTCCAGTGCACAGTGTCTATGGAGAGGAGTGACTGCTTCTGTTGAGAAAAGTTTGACGTTCGAGCGCTTTTAAAAGTCACACAGAATTGTTTTTTTTGGCAGAATATGACTTGTTGTTACTATGAAAACGTGCAATTCACCCTTTGTCAAGTCCCACCCGTGGTTGTGCCCCTCTTCGCACCCATTGGTTGCCGTTTCGTGGTTGGACAAAAATCCTCTCTCTCCATCCACTACCATTGTTTTTCAGTTGCTTCATATTGATATTCTGTGCACTCGATTCTTATTTTAAACTTGGTGTCAGTAAAAAGGAACATCACAGGTGCAGCATGGTGACTGGGCATATCATGTTTGTTTTTAGTTTTTTCCAAAAAATATGTTTTAGCAAATTCAACATAAACAAGGTGGAAACAGGGCGGAACAACGAGCCAGGGCGCAACAACGAGCATTCTGGTTAGTCAGTCAGGGAACAATCAGAAGGCTGACAAAATCCCCTTACATAGGAAAGCCCCCATATATGGAGCCCAGGTCTCGTGACATCACTATGACATCTGTGTCATAGTAAATGCGATCTGCTGTCGCAATTAAGCCCATATATGGAGATCCCTGATGTCATCAATGTCGGCCAGTAACTCCACATCTGACCTCAAACCTCAAACCCTTAGATCTCCATATGGATATATATGTCAGAACCTGTTCTGACATTCCATATGTTGATCATTCCCCATCCATCCTTCCTCTTCGATGTCTCCCTTTTGACTGATACCTGTCCATTTCAAACTCTAGACGGGCCTGCCCCAAAGTTATTAGTGCAGCCGGCGAAAGCTAGAGTTCTCAACAGGCCCGAAAAGTCAGGCCCGGCCCTCATCAAACCCTGTACACTCAAGAGAATGTCCCCGCTACCACCCTTAGATCTAAAGTCAGGCCCGGCCCTCATCAAACCCTGTACACTCAAGAGAATGTCCCCGCTACCACCCTTAGATCTCCGTACATGGAGCTGACCTGTTCTGACATTCCATAGGTTGATCTGACCTCATCAAACCCTGTACACTCAAGACATGCCCAGCAGTCTTCCGCCAACGAGGCGACCCTTAGGCGACTTACTGACAGTGGACAATTCCCCTGTTTACATACATTCATAGTTATTATTATGTTTAGATTTATTTGCATAATAACAATGTATTTGATTGTTAATATGCTAACTTGCAGCTGCAAGTTTGCGTTCTTACTTTGACCAGTCATTTTCTATCTACGGTGCTTAACTCCACTGACTCCCAATTGTCTCTGTTCCCTCTGAATTAGTGCATGAACATAAACACGTATATTCATTTTTGGTCATGATAAAAAAATGAACACCGGCCTGTTTATGCTATAGCTGGGACCATATGGCTTTGCTGTTATGAATTAGCCTGGCTAATAAGCCAGACTCAAATCACACTGTCGTGTGGTATTTTAGTCTGGAGATGCTGTGTATGGATCTTGTTTCCTGGGGGGCGGGTTCAAACATTTTCTCTTTGACGCAATTGGTCAGAGCTACTGTCAGTCAAAGGTCTCAAGCATTGAACGTCACTGTACCAAAGCCCGCCCATATTGCATACCGTGTCCCGATTGGCCACACCAGTTCTCTGGTGTAGGAAATGGGCGCACAATTGAGCCTCTCCAGACCGTAATCCGCCGGCAGGCAATTTTTTTTTGCCAACGGCTGATTCGGTCTGGCTTATTAGCCAGGCTAGTTATGAATGGCCTGTTTATGCTATAGCTGGGACCATATGGCTTTGCTGTTATGCATGAGCTTAGGGGCTCTCTACCCAGCATGCTCTGCTCAGACCAGATGTATCGCACACAGAGAGACAAATGAGGCTCTGCCAGTCCAGCGACTTGAGCACCGGTGCCGGGACACGCCCTGGAAGTGTTCCCTCGCTCTCGGGGCAGGGGATCATGAATCGGACCTAAATAGACAAACGCGTATAAGTCAGCCACATTCACAGGAATGGAGCACAAAGTGACTCTCGCAGACAGAAACACATCCTCTTGTCCTCTGTGTTCACCATCTCCCTGTGTCCCTCCCTCCCTCCCTCCCACACACACGCACGCACGGCACACACGCACGCACGCACACACCGCCAGTGTCAGACTGATTGATGTTGTACTGGGAGGCTGATTAGCCTGAAGTGAATGGGGCAGAATTACAACTCTGTTGGCACAGCAATTCCATTGTTGCTCTGACAACAGTCCATGTCAGGGCGGAGGGAGAAGAGTCATTTACTATCCATCCCGTCTCTCACTCCATTTCTGTCTATCTGTGTCACTCTTTGACCTGTCTCTGATTCAGTGTTTCTGTTTCTCTCTCTCTCTCTCCCTTTCCAATTGTCTGTCCTTATCTGTCGGCCGGCTATACTTTATCTACAATTTCCAATTCGCAATTTAGGCATTTAGAAGATGCTCTAATCAAGAGGGACTTACAAGTTCAAGAGGAGAGTGAACATTTTAAATGTTAACGTAAAAAGAGTGCAAAGGGGAAAAATGGAGTGCTTCAAAGTAACTACAGCATACCATGTATACGGCAAAAACCTCGTAACTGTCTAAACTAAATTGCGAGCCAAAAAAATAATACTCTATGGCCTCTTTGGCAGTCTGCCTAATCTTCTTCTCTGCGTGTTTGAGGTGAGTTCCAATCAACACTGCAGTTTGAATCAGACCAAAGAGAGCTCCCAGAGACCCGCATCATTTGACCCACACGATTTGACTTCCAAACTTGCATCGGTACTTGAGGATACTACAAGGTGAAGGGAGAGGGATCCACCCTCCATTTCAGGGATTTCTGCTACACCAGAGTATAGCAGGATTGGTTTAACAAAACAGTTCAGAGCTATGTGTGTGTTTGTTTGTTTGTTTGTTTTGGCTGGGCTCACCACAGCTCTTTGATGAAGCACAGCAGAATCTGATCTAACCCTGTATAATTGAATAGACTCTCAGCAGCTGACACTTCCTCAATTCCTTGGCAAACACCCTTGTCTTGTTTTTGTCTCATTCTGTCTCTCAGTGGCCCTCATTCTGTCTCTCAGTGGCCCTCTCTTAGGGCAGGCGCCAGACTGACTGTGGCGTGCCGCGAATTGTCCGCTCACTCACACTTCAGTTGAGCGAGGATAGAGAAACCCAGATATTCCCAGAAAGAACAAAATAATAATAAACACCAACGTATGAATCACTCAAGGTGGAAAACATTTGTTTGCATGTTTTTGTTTTGCATTCCAACCCAGATGTGACACATGGTTAAATTATTCTGTATGCGATTGACACTGGCACACCACCCTTCTCCAGTTTGGAAAATACTAAAAAGTCCATTGACATTGCCTCATCCGCCACACAGTTGACGCTGTTTTGCTTATTTCCCCCAAAATGATTTGCCCTCTGTTTCTGATCTCTATCATTCTACCACTATGTTTGTGTTTTCTCGTTTGACCTATTTCTTTATTTTCTTTTTACCTGCTATAGCCCAACCGAACCCTTGTTTTATTTGTAAATGGTAAATGGTAAATGGTGCATTTATATAGCGCCTTTATCCAAGGTGCTTTACATAGATTGTGCTTTACATTCACCCATTCACACACACATTCATACACCGATTGCAGCGGAAGCCATGCAAGGTACCAACCAGCACATCGGGAGCAATTTAGGGTTCAGTGTCTTGCCCAAGGACACTTCGACATGTAGACAGGAGGAGCCGGGATTCAAACCGCCGACCCATGGATCATTGGACGACCTGCTCTACCTCCTGAGCCACAGCCGCCCAGTTTGTCAGTTGTACATCCAGACATATGCATTGAACCGTATATGGCACTGATACATTTAACACGAACAAACAACATGTACAACTCCTACAATGTAAATAACTTTTACAACCATTCTACTACAGTATAACTACCAGTTACGCCCTGAGGCGTCTTACCAAAGGGCGAGGTCACGTGCACGCATCCGCCTGGGTGACGGCAGACTGCTGGGCGAGCACTGGCGCTTTGGCATGGGGGTCAGACATGGAATGAATTCTGTACTGGCCATATATGGAGCGTGTCTTGAGTGTACAGGGTTTGATGAGGTTAGATCAATATATGGAATGTCAGAACAGGTCAGCTCCATATATAGAGATCTAAGGGTGGCAGCGGGGGCAGTGTCTTGAGTGTACAGGGTTTGATCATTGATGAGGGCCCAGGTAGGGCCGGGCCTTCATTTTTGGGCCTGTTTTGAACCCGGCTGGGCCGGCTGCCGGGCGCACTAATTACTTAATTTGGGGCAGGCCCGTCTAGAGTTTAAATGGACAGGTATCTGTCACGGTGGCAGAATGACTGAACCCAAATGCAGAGCAGAGTAGTTTCAAAAACAAAATATTAAAGGAGCATTCAGTGATTTGGGTGATTTGGAAAACCACCCAGTCCGCCCCGGTAACAAAATGTGCACATGCACGCTCTACAGTGGGGGGAAGTGCAACAGGCCAACAGCATGTGCACCAAGGCCCGCCCCCACTCGATCATGATTGGAGGAAGGCCCCTCTCATCCTGATTGGATGAAGGCTTTGCCACCCGCCACCAAAACTGAAACTAGGGTTTTTTGACCCCAGGGGCTCACTGGGGACAGGGAGGAAATCCTTATATGGTCAGCACACTCTATAGTAGGGAGGATTATCCAGAAAAAAAGAAAAAATAAGTGATATTTGAATTAAGTCAAATCACTGAATATACCTTTAAAGCAGAAGGCAGCTTAGCTTACAAGCAAAGTAAAACATGCAACTTGCAAGCAGTAACTCAGGAGAGCCAAACTGTTCAAAAATACAAAAGGGGAAACTAGGAAGTCCAAAAAGGTCAAACTAACCAAAAGCACAAAACATAGGAAGTCAAAAACCTTACGAGAACGAGAAAATTCCAGGTATAGTCAATCACAGGAAAACACCAACATGGAGCACCGGACAATGGATTATGTTCTGACAGTGTGAGTGTGGGATGAGTCCAGTCTTATAGTGAGCAGGTTGATTGTGGAAGTGTTCACAGGCTTGTATTGTGGGCATGGCTGGGCTGGGGATGGAGTGGGAACAGGTGTGTGACAATGACTGAGGGTAGGAATGGAGAGTGGGAGTGGCTGACAGGGAGACATGGGGCCCTATTTTGCGTGTCTTAAGTACCAGGTCTTATTACTTAACTTAAGACCTGGAGGCGTGGTCAATGCCATTTGGCTATTCTGAGTGGCCAAACATCATTGACCATGCCTCCAGGTCTTAAGTTAAGTCATAAGACCTGGTTACTTAAGACACGCAAAATAGGGCCCATGGTCTGCAGACCATGACAGTATCAGTCAAAAGGGAGACATCAAAGAGGAAGGACGGGTGGGGGAGGATCAACATTTTTTCAAGAGAGATGTTTGAGGTCAGATGTATAGAGTTTCTGTCCTAACATCTACAACTGTTACAACTGACAGCTTTGAGCCTACAAACACCTATAACTTCTATATCTCCTCCTACAACTTTATACCCTCCTTATGCTGCTCGTATTCCTCCTCTTGCGTTTAGTCGAGGTGAAACCCCATCCGTTTTCAAACCTTTGCTCCCTCCTGTTATTCTTAAGAGAGACGTGAGTTCATGCAGGCTCATATTATGTCTCCCTTCTTTCTCAAGAAAAGGTTTCTCTCCTTTGGTTATGATTGGTTGAAAATAGTGTGTTTTTTGTATTTCAGGCGAGACACCTGTACATTAGTCACGCAAGCCCTATTATGAATGCACACGCGTACACACACACACACACACACACACACACACACACACACACACACACACACACACACACACACACACACACACACACACACACACACACACACACACACACACACACACACACACACACACTCTTTACTTGTGCTTACTCTCTCTGATGCCCACACATGCCTATTTAAATGCCAACGTTAAACGTTTGAAGACACACATCTGTTCTCTCCTCCTTCACATGAGTATGTATGCAGTTAGCATAGAGGAAGCTTGAGCTTGTATCAGCTATTTTCAGCGAGCGACACCATCCAGGATGAGACACATCTAGAAATCCGATTTCAATCGCATTTCAAGCCATGGTTTCAACTTGTCTTTTTGACTTGATCAATCCAATGTTGATTCCAACGTGGATATAGGATTTGGACTCTGTATGTGAATACTAACATAGCCTTTGGGCCCTATTTTGCGTGTCTTAAGTACCAGGTCTTATTACTTAACTTAAGACCTGGAGGCGTGGTCAATGCCATTTGGCTATTCTGAGTGGCCAAACAGCATTGACCACGCCTCCAGGTCTTAAGTTAAGTCATAAGACCTGGTTACTTAAGACATGCAAAATAGGGCCCTTCGTCTCTCCCACTTGCACGTTTAGAATTTCACTTTAATCCCTCAAACCCACTGCCCTCCTTTAAATTCCCCCCCCACATCCCCCCCCCCACGGTCTCCTTCTCAAACACAGACTATATTATCTCTCAGTCTCTTTGAAGTAACTTTGTGTTTAGCTCCAGATGCTAATTACTGCAGAGATTTAATTACATGGAGCGTGTGATTCACACTATCTCGTGCCTTTTTAAAAGAGTCATTGTATGCGGGTATATATGGATGAAAGGATCCACACAGACAGTGTTCGAGTCACTGTGATACGATAGAGCTATAGAGTTGCTGTGTGTGATCTGCAGTTACTGGTGAATCGGTCCCTCGCTATTGTTGCTAATGGCTGATTTATATGCAGTCGTGAGCCATTGTTGTTCATGGAAATAGCCCACAACAAAGCTCACAACGCGGCGCTATAGATCGGCTGTTTTCGGTGCGTCGATACTGGCCCAAGAACTGCATCAGTCTAACTCTGTATGTGTAGATAATTAGTTGGTTTTCATAGATTTCGCTTCCCCCTTGCCCCCCTTCTTCTTCTTCTTCTTCTTCTTCTTCTTCTTCTTCTTCAATTCCCTCCCTTTCTCTCATGGAAATAACAAAAATGATCTGCTTACACAAAAACTAATTTCACCTGCTCATTTGCACCTGCATCCCATGTCAAAAGGGACAGTAGTTGATTCTCATTTGGATTAATACTGCAGGACATAATGAGCGTGGATTCATTGTGTGTGTGTGTGTGTGTGTGTGTGTGTGTGTGTGTGTGTGTGTGTGTGTGTGTGTGTGTGTGTGTGTGTGTGTGTGTGTGTGTGTGTGTGTGTGTGTGTGTGTGTGTGTGTGTGTGTGTGTACACATTTTGTACACATAGCGTGTGACGCAATGTGGTTGTAAAATACTGCACTATACTATTGTCAAAGTGATGTAAGGTAATGAGTAATGTATGTCTTTTTTCACTGCGCTCTCTCTCTCTCTCTCTCTCTCTCTCTCTCTCTCTCTCTCTCTCTCTCTCTCTCTCTCTCTCTCTCTCTCTCTCTCTCTCTCTCTCACTCTCTCTCTCTCACTCTCTCTCGCTGTCCCTCTCCTCTGTTGCCATGGTAACAGAGTGACAGGGATGGAGTGATGAAAGTAGAGGAGGTATGTTGTGGAAAGAGTTGGGCTGGTTGTAAACTGCGTGCGTGCGTGCGTGCGTGCGTGCGTGCGTGTGTGTGGGTGTGTACAGTATATTCAATTAGTCACACAAGCACATAAATGCATGCACGCACGCACGCACACGCACACGCACACGCACACGCACACGCACACGCACACACACACACACACAGTAGTGTAACCCAGGTATCACTATTCAGATATACTGCATAGCTCTCATCCCTGCAGGTTAGATCATTAACACCCTCCTGTTGAGATCCTGGCTGTGCTGTGTGTGTGTGTGTGTGCGCGCGTGTTGCGCCGCCTTTTAGTGTAGCATAATGAGTCAGCTCTGCGCGGACATCATTGACAGGTGCACGTCATAATGTTATGACATGCACTAATGTGATGTGACTGTATGACTAAATGACCACCTGCGGATGCAATGCAGTTCTAGTTTGACAGTGATTATTTTTTTATCTGCTTCTATTCTTAACTCATAACTCATTCAACGCCAGCTCGTAAATCACAAATTACCACGTGTACTGCCAGCCTTTTTTTTTGCCGTGGGTCCCTGGCACTATACATCTTTTCCAATGGACAGACAAATCAATAATATTTGGGGGTCCCAGACATGAAAGTGTTTGAGAACCAAGGCGTAGCAGAGTTATAAAAGCTTTGTAAAAGCTTTTTCAGTTTCTTTTTTTTAAACTTCTCTCAGACAGTCTGCTGTGTAAACTGGCACAGCAAGGAGTTGAGCCGGACCAAGGTATAGTTTCTGCTGTTCTATCTGTCTGGATCCACTGAATGATCCAGCGAGTGTTCCCTGTGGACACAACTACTAGTGGGGGGGGGGGTTGCACTGGTACTGGAATCAGGATGATCAAAGAGGGAGATGCAGCTATCGACAGTACAGCCCCAAGACCCCATGTTTGGCTGAAGTGGTGGAGAGCCTCAAAAAAGACTCCAAGCTGTTCTACTTCCTAATCACTGCTATGCTGGGCCTGGAGCTGTATGTGGCCTGTGATATCTGCACTGGAAGAAAACTGACATCGGTGACGTCTTGCCTTCAGTGGTCGGGTCTCTTACTTACTGTGACACTCACCTCACTATCGGTCCCCTGTCTTTAAGAAACACAAGCTGGTCAAAGGCTTCACCCAAGCTTCAGCATATACTGCTCATGTCACGATTTGATCTGAGCTGCAGCAGAAAGGACTGATAGGGACAGAAAGAGCTTGATATGAGTCAGAGAATTCATGCAGAGAATCCAGTACAGAGAGAAAGACGTGAAGGGAGAGCTGCCAACTTGTCAGCGTGAGACACACCACAAATGACACTCTTCACTCGTATCCATCCACCGACTATGGATATAAATAATACATTTTATTTATTTCAAGTAAAAAAATAATAATAAATACGGGTGGTGACTTGAAGGAGTTTTTTATAATGAGCTCATTTTTTTTTGCCATTTGAGAGAAGACGATCAGAGGTGAGGGAGTGGATCCCAGAGCCCCGGCAGAAGCATGCAGTGTAGCTGAACTGAGGAGGAGACATGCTGAACTGAAGCAACTCTCACACGCAAAGGATCACGGTTACACCTCAATCTCAAGGACCAGTGTATACACACACCTAGGGCCCTATTATGCATGTCTTAAGTACCAGGTCTTATTACTTAACTTAAGACCTGGAGGCGTGATCAATGCCATTTGGCTATTCTGAGTGGCCAAACAGCATTGACCACGCCTCCAGGTCTTAAGTTAAGTCATAAGACCTGGTACTTAAGACACGCATAATAGGGCCCCTAGTCAGTAGCAGTGTTTTCGTCGACTAAAACTATGACGAAAAATGTTCGTCGACTACCTTTTTCCACTGATGAAAACTAAATGGAAACGAAATGAAAACTAAGCTATGATGACTAAAATGAAGACTACATATACTGACAATTTCGATCGACAAATAAAAACTAGACTCAAACGTTAGGAAGGGACTAGTGGACAAGAGATCCAGTATAAGTCACTTTACACTCGGTTGCATGCTTAAAATAGCCGATCTACAAGCTCTCAACTCGTCGCAGTGCGACGCGTTGTGAGCTTTTCAGCAAGTGTAAAAACAGTCATTACGACAGCATCAAGGCCCGTCAAAATACATTTTAGTCGACTAAATCAACTGTAGATTTAGTCGACTAAAACTAGACTAACACCAAAACATTCCGGGTGACTGAAATGTGACTAAAACGAAGTGAAAACTATTCAAGAGACTATGACTAAAACTAAAATCTAAATGTGCTGCCAAAAACAACA
>NC_136804.1:1812814-1827814 GCF_951216825.1 Electrona antarctica
GGCATGCTAGGGGTTGAGGTGGAGTCTGAAGAGGTATGTGAGTCTTCAGATTGCAGTCAAGTTCTGACTGCAATGGAGAGTTTATTGTACAGTTTGGGTGCCTGCAGGGACGGAGAAAAGTCTAGGACGAGTGTAGCGTCGTCTGGGGTGTTACAGGGAAGGCTCAGACGGCCTTCCTATGTTAGGTGATCTGAGCGAGCGGGAGGAGTTGTAAGGGTTGACTCACTTGGATCCGGTTCAAGTGAGGATAGAAGAGATGAGGACACATGGCAAGAGACTTGGGATGTAGCCAATTTCCCTTTCCTTCCCTAGTTCCCTTCACTCTCCATCCACGCCTGCAGTGACTCACCAGCAAAACAGATGGAATGTTATCGTCAAACAATAGTGGTTTTACTGTTTCACTTTTTCATTGTCTCATACTAATTTAAAATAATAATAATAATAATATTGTAGCTATTATAGGCTGCTATAGTTGCTCTACCATTACCCTATAGTCAACCCTCTCTCTCTCTCTCTCTCTCTCTCTCTCTCTCTCTCTCTCTCTCTCTCTCTCTCTCTCTCTCTCTCTCTCTCTCTCTCTCCCCTTCCTGTTTTTATGTTGTGTGGGTGTGGGTGTGTGTTTTCCTGATATCTGCGACCCTTATTCCATCAGGAGGCCATTTCTTGTGCCTCAGTGAAGCTCTGACTGCCCTCCACAGAGAGACAACACACACACACACACACACACACACACACACACACACACACACACACACACACACACACACACACACACACACACACACACACACACACACACACACACTGCCAAGTCTTTCCTGGCTCATCGTGGCCATGGAGGGAATGTCCATGTGTTAGTGTGTGTGTCCGGTACCACCCGTGTGTGTGTGTGTGTGTGTGTGTGTGCATATGGCATGCATATGCATGTGTGAATACTGTATGCAGTTTATACCACCACACAATGTTTTATCTATATGTTGTGCAGTGTTGGGTGTAACGGCGCTATTAATAACGGCGTTATGTAACGGACTACTTTCATTGGTAACGGAATAAAGTAACTACTTAGTTTTGCAATTTAGTAGTTAGTTACCTAGTTACATTTCCAAAAAAGTAATCCCGTTACTATAATGTGTCCCTGTTCATTTTGTTGGCAAGATTTAAAAAATAATAAAGCCCCGACTGCCCGCAGAGTCTATTTCTCCTGCCTTCTGTGTGAGTTATCCTTCCAAGCCCACTATACCATGTACTATACATCCTGCGTCTACTACATCCTGTAGTTCACTTAAGAAATAAAAGTATTGTTACAAGTAGCTTTTATTTTGAAGAGGAAGTTGTTTCGGTTGTAGCCAGCTGCCATGACAGTCTAGTCGACTAGAAGTGCCGGGTGGTAGTGGAATAATAATAACAACAACATGCTTTTAGCCAAAGTTCATGAAAACCGCATGCGTCTATGACTTAAACAATGTAGGCTAAACACTTTGGAATTACGTTTAACATGGTATATCCTCCGTGGCGGCGTCATTAGGTGAGTACTAGTTAATGAATTGTTAAGTTTCATAGTATCATTCATCATCAACAACAGGCTGTTGTTGTTGCCCCCCCAAAATGAACAGGTTACTGCCTACAGGATTCTCATTCTGTTACTGTCACTGCCTGCAAGGATGGCCGCCGTGCCATTGCTTATAAACTATCTAATTCATACGTGGGTCGTCGTGGGTCCACGTGGATTGTTGTTATTGTTCATGCGCCACGGCGCGCGGCGTGGAGAGGGCATCAGAGCGCAGCGCAACAGCCTAGTATGGCATATTGTAGTGTACTCTCTGCACTCTCTTTCTGTCCAGTCCTACGTGCCGATTGTGGCAAATTATATTCATTAATAAAGAGAGAGCTGTAAAGGGGATATTGTCTATGGTCAGTTCATGGTGTGTATCATTCTCGTTTTTAACCGGGCCGTGATAATGCGGCGCAATGACGGTAGGCAGTAGCCTAATACAATGTAACCAACTTGCGCAAGCATTCAAAAATGGGTTTTAATTGTCGGGTAACGGAAAATAACGGAAAATAATCTAACCTTTTACTTTTCTCAGAAGGTAATTTGTAACGGTAAGGGATTATTTTTATTATTTTACCTGGAACAACATATTTTCAGATGGGGGTCGGTGGCCAATTACATGTAATTTTTGGGGTCCTTGACTCCTTGACATGAAATATTGAGCACCACTGATATAGAAACATAGCAACAGCTGAGCTGAGGAACCTGCACGTTTGTGTCTTCCTATGTTTTATTCAATGAAAGATTATCTGTAGGCGACCTCAGACCAGGCAGACAGTAAAACACCTGCGGACAGACACAATCACCTCTCCGCATCGCCATCACTGTCTCATCTCTCACAGACATTGCTCCAACACAAAACTTTTGTGTGTCAAGACTGATAATGTCTAACTCCTCCACAAACAAGTGCTCTTTTCCAGTTAAAGCAGCTATAAGTAATAATATGTGACCAGATTTGACTGAGAGACTGCCATCGCGCAAATTACAGCTTTTCACCGGAGGAGAAAAACTTTTTTTTTTCTCTTTTTTTTCAAAATGAGTTCATAGCACAGGCAGACTCTTCACATACTAGAGCATGTCTGAAATAAAATCAGAAATCAGAAATCAGGGCTTAAATCGACATGTAAATATGAAATAAATGCTATAGCTATAGGTGTAATGTTAGAGAACACAGAAGTGAACCTTTCAAGCCTGTTTTCTCAACTCGCTGTTTTCTGCAAGACATTACTCTATAAGCCATATCTCCAAAACTGGTGGGTCAAACTGAACAACCAATATGTCAATTTGAATACATTTTAATGAACATAAATCTCTTTTTGAGGGGTGCTAGCCCCTCCTATACACAGGTTTATGTTTGTATTTAGTTCAATGTTTGTTTTGTAAACGCATTGAAGGTTAAAATTACGTCATAATGTGTCACTTAGGTTTGTTTAAAATGAATTACATCACCTAATCAACATGAGTTAGACTTTAATATATTAGCGCCCCTCACTTCACACGGGTGTGATTTTTTTTATTCAGACAGCCAGCAATGGGTTAAACGCTCACAAAAAAACGTTTTGTCTCTGTGACACCTCTATGGGCCTTCAACGATGAGGAACGATGCATGAATTTGACTATCCACTTCCTGATTGGTTAGTCATTTGCCGACTAGTCTCGCGTTACCAGTAGAATCTCGCAATTTCCAAACGCTTCATCATACAGTCTGGACCAAAGGATTGATTGATTGATTGATTGATTGATTGATTGATTGATTGAAATATGTATTAACAGTTTGCAGAATTACAGTACATTTCAAGCACAAACTCAATACAAAGGCTGTTAACTGTGAGTGGACGACCCAATTAAGCATTACACTTGTTTACAAGAGGGTCCACCATGTTCAATTCACCATGTTCAATTCACTCAAGGAAGAGCTATCATGAGTCAGCGATAAAGCGGAATTGGAGCCTCCTCCCTACTTCCGTTTCGTCTTTACAGTCGCGCAAATATATTCTAATATGAATAGAAATAATCTAAGCATAGCCTATAGCTTGTTGCTTAGCAGAAAATAAAATAAAATAAAAAATAACATTTTAAAATATATTTTCGTGAACGCAAATGGCAGCTTCCTCACTCGGCTCATGGGGGCTATAGTTCCAGACTCTATATAGCATTCGGAGATTGTGGAATAGTAGACTGCAGCCCCTATAGAGGTGTCACAGAGACCTTTTTTTGCGAGCGTTTAATCTGGCTGTCTGAAGAAGAAAAAAAAGGGGGATAAAAGGGCGCATAACCTATAAACCTTTTAGTTGCATGCCACAGTCTCACCCTCAGTCATTATTCTCTTGAACTCTTTAACCAAATGATAGTCTGTCCGTCTGCCCTCTGCCCCCCCCCCCACCCCCCCCTCAGGACAATAGGAACTCCTGACTGTACATACACTGTATTTTTCTTACTGTTTTTACTCTTGCCAATACTAACATCTTTTGCATTACCATATGATTACCTTTTTGTATTGCATTTGTATTGATGCCAAAAGATTCATTTTGTTGTACACTTGTGTCCAATGACAAAATAAAATCCATCCATCCACATAAATAAGAAATATACTGTTACATTATGCTTCAAACATAGTTATTGCATCATTCTCATATTGCAAGTCTCTATCTAATGTGTCCTGATCGAGGAACTCTCTCAGGAGCGATATATGAGATATCAGGCTTCTCTTATTTGTCTCCAGAACATCTTACAGTTAAATGCTCATATTCATCCCTCAAAAGGTGGGGTAAAATAAATCCTATAATCCTGAGATTGCAGCTGCCTATAGAGCGTCGCAGTCCCGCCTCCTACCATGGACCAGGAAATGAAACCCAATGCATTTTCCTCATAGACATTTCTTAAAGTATTTATTTAAAGACGGTTACGCCGCGGACAAAGCCAACTCGAGTCGTGACAACTCATGACAACACAAACAATATTTTGGACCAAACAAATAATTAGAAAGAAGAAAAAAACGGCAGGTTACAACACTTTTTTTGTTGTTTTTCTTCTTTGTAATTATTTGTTTGGTCCAAAATATTGTTTGTGTTGTCATGAGTTGTCACGACTTGAGTTGGCTTTGTCCGCGGCGTAACCGTCTTTAAATAAATACTTTAAGAAATGTCTATGGGAAAAATGCATTGGGTTTCATTTCCTGGTCCAGGGTAGGAGGCGGGACTGCGACGCTCTATAGTGCCTCTTTGTCTGCTCTTTGGAGGCTACTGAACATGCAAGGACAGCTCCTCTGTCTACAGTATTTGTGCTGGCCGGGGTTTTGAACTGACAAACGTCTGGGTTGGGCACACGCTGTTGGAGCTTCAAAATGAGTCCACCAACTGGAGACTCTGGGAAAGCCTCTACACCCCCCTGCCCTGTCCTAAGACATCAGGGTCTTGAGCTCTGCAGTATTAGCTCCGCTGTCGCGCCGCAGAGTGTCTACAGTTGGAGGCCATCGATATTGTCCTTTTCTTTTTGCTGAGGTTTGCGTGATCTGCGCAAAAGGACAGTTAACCCATTTTGGGCGGGAACCCCTTTTGGTGTTTTAAACATTATGTTATAATTTAGCTATTGAAAAATAGCAGATCTAGAAGCTCATAGCGCGCCACCGAGTGGCGCGCTACGAGCTTGTAGGTCTGCTATGTAGGTCTGCTATTTGAAATTTTGAGGTCAGGCCTAAATGGGTCAAATGATAAGGGACAATATCGGTGGCACCCAACTGCATACAGTGGTGCACTGTCCCTTCCCTTCCGTTTTGCCCACAGTCCTAAATATCCTCCTATAATGCAGTCAGAAGCTTTAGTACAGGGGTCCTCAACTAGAAATGCTGAAGGTCCACTAATCATTTTTGAAAAAGACTAAGGCCCGGTCCCATGAGCGCGGCGTGGGCCACGCAGCGGCCAGCGGAGAGCGGGGCTCTATGCCTGTTTAGTACAGTCACACCAAGGCAAGCTTATACAAATCGGTTCCCCTCCCAACCAACCAATACTGGGTTATGGAAATGGAATGTTTCACAAATATTCCCCTCCAAAAATGCACAGAAAATGAGAGGTATTGTGTTGAGGCACAAAGAACACTTTTCAAGTTTTTTTGGGTTTTTTTTTTTTTGTCCAGGGTCCACGGTCGTGGTCCGCGGTCCGGTCGTGGTCCGCGGTCCGCCTATTGAGGACCCCTGCTTTAGTACTCACTAGTGGTGGACTGCAGAAGAAGTGCTCAACCATAGTACTTTAATCATAGATATTCCTATAGTCAAATATGAGTCAGTGAACGTTGCCCTGCAGTCAAGAGTGCTTGATTTTTAAAAGTATTGAAAAATACAAAGTACATTTTAGTACATGATCCCTGTGCTGAACTATAATGGGGAAAACAGGGACATGTTTTTGTACGTGTAGGTCCCAGTCGTCCCTTCCTATACTGCAGGGGTTCTCAACGTTTTTGGCCGGGGACCCCCGGAAATGCTTTGGCAATGTCTCGGGACCCCCGCCCCGCCCCCTCCCGACCCCCAATATAAATTGACTGCTACAATAACCTTAAACCATTTTGGGCGGGAACCCCTTTTGGTGTTTTAAGCATTGTTATAATTTAGCTATTGAAAAATAGCAGATCTACAAGCTCATAGCGCGCCACCGAGTAGAGCGCTACGAGCTTGTAGGTCTGCTATTTTTGAAAAATCGTGAAAATAAAATTTAAAAAACCCCCTTTTTTTTTTTTTTTTTTTTTTTGAAAATAATTTGGGGACCCCCCAAAATAATTTGGCGACCCCCCGGGGGGTCGCGACCCACGGGTTGAGAACCCCTGCTATACTGTACACGTAATTGAGTCCAAAGTGCAACGTAGTGGAGAGAAAGTCAATTTACATGTATTTAGGTACAACAATACTCAAATAAATGTACTTTGTTACTGTCCACCACTTTTCCCTCACTAGTGCCACTCATCATCGACATTTTATTCAAATGACTTACGGTATAGTCGCCCGGACTTGGAGAAGAACACCCAATGGCATTCTTCTATAGGCGAGAAGCATGTTTTATTCATATAATGAATACATAAGTAAAGACTCTTGACTCTTGGAGAACAGGGTGACTCATCGGTCTTTCCTCTGGAGGAGCAGTTGAACCTGATGACTTGGTTCTCAGCCAATGAAGCTTGTAACGTACATCCAAGCTCCGTCTCGGTTTCAAGTGGCTATAAACTGTCAGTATTTACTGTTGGGCAGTAACCTCTTACCTCCGATTGTCGTGATCTTCATACAGTATATGTATGAAAAAAAATCTGATTTAGGATGCAGATTAGACTTCATGTCTTAACCCATTCTGGACTGAGGTCGATAAAAAAAGGCTTCTAAATCCTAACATTCTTCTGAAAAACCTATGTTTCTATGTCAGTGGTGCTCAACCTTTTTCATGTCAAGGACCCCCAGAATTATCTCTATTGGGCCACGGACCTGGCACCCCCCAGAAGCCAATATTTTAGTTAAAAATGTTCGCTCTGAAATATATATTCAAAGATTTGCGCCCCTTTTTCTCGACTTTTCAAAAATAGCAGACCTACAAGCTCCTAGCGCGCCACTCGGTGGCGCGCTATGAGCTTGTAGATCTGCTATTTTTCAATAGCTAAAGCATAACATACAGTATATGGAGACGGCCATATACTGTATGGAGCGTGTCACGAGGCGTGACTGACGGACTGACACGAGGCGTGACTGACTGACATGAAATGCAGGTTTTCATAGTAATCTGCGACCTCTGGTCGCAATAATTAATTCATTAACCCATTCAGGCCTGACGTCAAAATTTAAAAAATAACGTTTTCTAAATCATGACAATTTTCTGAAAGATTTGAGGGCACATTTTAACGATTTTTCAAAAATAGCAGACCTACAAGCTCGTAGCGCGCCACTCGGTGGCGCTCTATGAGCTTGTAGATCTGCTATTTTTCAATAGCTAAATTATAACATAATGTTTAAAACACCAAAAGGGGTTCCCACCCCCAAAATGGGTTAATTTAATTTCCCGTCAGACTATATAGTGTCACACAGCTGATTGCAGATCTATACAAGCTCAAGACTGGCCCCTGCAGATCTACAAGCTCGACGTGAGTTTTGAGCTCAATGTAGATGGGCAATGTAGATTGATTGATTGATTGATTGATTGATTGATTGATTGATTGATTGATTGATTGATTGTTTCAGAGAAGCAAACATGTCTTGGAACATGAGAGCTTTCCACCCGACAGCAACGATATGCAAATAAGAGCATCAGTCGGGGCTGATGGGAATGCAAAAGCACATCTCATTAACTCATTTTGGGCGGGAACCCCTTTTGGTGTTAGCATTATGTTATGCTTTAGCTATTGAAAAATAGCAGATCTACAAGTTCATAGCGCGCCACCGAGTGGCGCGCTACGAGCTTGTAGGTCTGCTATTTTTGAAAAATCGTGAAAATGTGGTGCAAATCTTTGAATATATATTTCAGAGCGAACATTTTTAACTAAAATATTGGCTTCTGGGGAGGTCCCTGGAACTACATATTTTGAGATGGGGGTCCGTGGCCCAATAGAGATAATTCTGGGGGTTCTTGACGTGAAAAAGATTGAGCACCGCTGACATAGAAACATGGTGTTTTCAGAAAAATGTTAGGATTTAGAAGCCTTTTTTTTAATCGACCTCAGTCCAAAATGGGTTAATCAAGAAGACTGCAGGAACATTCACCGTTGTCACTATGTGGATTTGTTTTTACGTCCGGATGCCCCGTCCGTCCAGGACAGGCTTCAGACGCGCCTCCTCAGGAGACTTGGCTGTCATTGTTTAAAATCTGTAAATTTGGCCCATTTCAATTTAGTCGAATAAACAACCTAAACAAATAAAATAAAATAAACACCTGGATGGTGTTTGATAGTGCAGCAGTGTTTCCGAAACATAGGGTTGTGTGAGTGACAGATTCAATTAAATGTTTAATTTAATTGATCCTATATAAATTGGCTAATGGGAGGCCGGATAGTGCAGTGGTTCTCAAAGTTGGGTCCTCACCTGGGACTCACCTGGGACTCACCAGGTGATGCCAATATCTGATTTAGGATGCAGATTAGACTTCATGTCTTAACCCATTCTGGACTCGATAAAAAAAGGCTTCTAAATCCTAACATTCTTCTGAAAAACCTATGTTTCTATGTCAGTGGTGCTCAACCTTTTTCATGTCAAGGACCCCCAGAATTATCTCTATTGGGCCACGGACCCCCATCTCAAAATATGTAGTTCCTGGCACCCCCCAGAAGCCAATATTTTAGTTAAAAATGTTCGCTCTGAAATATATATTCAAAGATTTGCGCCACATTTTCACGACTTTTCAAAAATAGCAGACCTACAAGCTCCTAGCGCGCCACCGAGTGGCGCGCTAGGAGCTTGTAGGTCTGCTATTTTTCAATAGCTAAAGCATAACATAACCCTAACACCAAAAGGGGTTCCCGCCCAGAATGGGTTAATCTGCGTCCTAAATAAAATAGTGGCACTTTGGCTATCAGCGTGTACGGCCATGCATGCACTTTCTTGTTTTTTCAAGACTCCCTCTTCACATTGTCTGCATTCTGTCTGAGAGAGTTACTAAATCTGCCAATATACTGTGCAAAATAAGTAACAGAGGACCTCTCTGTTACAACGTCTAAACATGGCCTTAAACACGCACCCAAATTACGAAATTAGATTACGGTTGCTGACACGACCACTCTACCGCCAGCCAGAGCCACTTCAGGCTGTTTTCCTATCTTACTCTCAGTACACAAAATTGCACATTGTAACATTGAGTAGCAATTTGCTGATATGAAATCCAACCTTTTAGTTATGGCACTTGGGCTTTAAAATGCTCAACACGTATACTGCTGCTTTGTAGGTCAGATTTCTACCAGTTTGAGCCATTACTCTTGAGCCCATGTTCTCTTTCTGGGGTTTGATTTAAAACCTCTGGTGTTTGCATGCTAATGTGGTCACGCGGCCGTGGCGATGTGCTTTACCCTGCCCTCATGCCTCAGTGAGTACTTGACTGTAGATTTCAGACGGAGATAGAGGGAGAGAGAGAGAGAGAGTTACACAGAGAGGGGGGGGAGCAGAGAAAGAGGAATATATAAAGACAGAAATAGAGAGAGAGAATGAATGAAAATGGAAATGGAGAAAGATGGGAGAGATGAAAAGGGCAGAGGGTGAGGAGGAGGGAAAACAAGACAGACAAGGAGGAAAAGATACAGTGGGAGTAAACGAGAGCAGGGGTAAAATAGTTCAATAGTTCTACAGTTTGACAGAGAGGGAAATGGTGTATTGTGCAATTTAGTGAGCAATGCATTACTGATGACTCAACAAATACATTATACATTATGTACAAGATTAATTTAAATTGATTTGATAACACTTGAGAGAGAGACAGACAGGGAGAGAGAGAGAGACAGACACAGAGAGAGAGAGAGCTACATCTCTTTCTCTTCCTCAATCCCCATTCCTCTTATCGTTTCCCCCCTCCCTACCTCCCTCTCTCCCTCTCTCTCTCTCTCTCTCTCTGTCTGTCTGTCTGTCTGTCTGTCTGTCTGTCTGTCTGTCTGTCTGTCTGTCTGTCTGTCTGTCTGTCTGTCTGTCTGTCTGTCTGTCGCTCTCTGTCTGTCTGTCTGTCTGTCTGTCTGTCTGTCTGTCTGTCTGTCTGTCTGTCTGTCTGTCTGTCTGTCTGTCTGTCTGTCTGTCTGTCTGTCGCTCTCTGTCTGTCTGTCTGTCTGTCTGTCTGTCTGTCTGTCTGTCTGTCTGTCTGTCTGTCTGTCTGTCTGTCTGTCTGTCTCTCTCTCTCTCTCTCTCTCTTCTCTCTTCTCTCTCTCTCTCTCTCTCTCTCTCTCTCTCTCTCTCTCTCTCCTCTCTCCTCTCTCTCTCTCTCTCTCTCTCTCTCTCTCTCTCTCTCTCTCTCTCTCTCTCTCTCTCTCTCTCTCTCTCTCTCTCTCTCTCTCTCTCTCTCTCTCTCTCTCTCAGCAGCAGCAGCATATTATAGTCTGGCCCCTCCAGTCAATTGCAGGTGTTACCTCAACTCTAAATGGAGTGTGGACAAAATGTTCCCCCTGGGGAGGAGAATGTGCCGCTGGATCGGAGTGTGAATGTTATTTTTAATCGCTCAGATAGTCACAACTTTAACCCAACAGCCACACACTTCACAGTCCGTTCCTGATCCTCCAAACCACCCTCTTCTCTCTACGACAATCAGATTAACTCACAAAGCCTATAACAGAATGCCATTTTAATATAGGTCTGTGATGTCTGCAGGGCTGGACTGGCCACAGGTCGTACCGGGCATATTCCCGGTGGGCCGCGACCGTAGGGGGCCGCCATGATTATTATTATTTTTTTTTGGACAGGCAGGCAGGCTAATAGGCGGCAGGCCATTCTGCCAGTGCCATCATGATAATTACACTGTACCTGTATCAGTGAATGACAAATAAACCCTCTACAAAGGGTTGTGTAATTGTTTTTTGGTTTGTATCATTTATGTTGTTCTGTAAAAGTGGTGGTATTGGGCCAAATTCGGTCTGGGCCAAATTCACGCAAAAATGACCGGGCCGAATTTTTGTCCCAGTCCAGCCCTGGATGTCTGCAATGAATTTATTGTGAAGTTTCACCCTCTGAATTACACTGTCAATGGCGCTACTTTTGTCTTATTCAATTGCAAAGAAGCGAGCGATTTAATAATATCAAATAAGGGGTTTCATAATTGTCTTATAAAGGGGGAAAAAAGCTCAACTGTCCCTCAATAGTATCGCAAAAACATTCATGCATAATGTCATACCATAATCTATAAACGTTCATTTGTTGGTCCTTTGTGTATCAACTGTAGTTCAACGCAAAATCCTATTTCAGTTCAGTGGGAGCGCACCACGTTCCGGTTCCATGACTCTGGAGGCCCAGGGTGTCATGATGATGATAAGTCACTGCACCAGACCACAGGTGTGAAACGGGCTATAAATGGTGCACTGCCCACACATTCCCTGTAATGTGAAGAGGGAACACCTGCTCAGCTCTTTCCACTGAACAAACGTGCAGTCTTCCTTGAAATTCTTCAAATATTCTTCTTTTGCTGGATTGAGACACTGCATTTTATCCCTCTCCCTTGTCTCTGTCACCGCTCAGATTGAATTGTTATTGATTTGTGACCTAGCGTGACCATCGACTTTGTGATGAGGAAGACACTTGCTAGGAAGAACTTTGGCATGAAGTGGGGACAGTACATGGCGTGCGGGCGCTGCTGTCTGACATTGTCTCTGACAGGAGAAGAAGGCCTGGACATTTACTCTGACTGCCAAGAGAACGACCAGCCAAGTGTGGCAATAGACTGGGTGCCGCCCGAGGGAGGATTGAGGTGTGGCCGGTTAATACTGAGGTTAGGGTTAGCAACCTACGTGGCCGTTTAAGAGGTGTGTCCGGTTCATTCTGAGGTTAGGGTTAGCAACCTACGTGGCCGTTTAAGAGGTGTGTCCGGTTAATTCTGAGGTTAGGGTTAGCATACATGGCCGTTTAAGAGGTGTGTCCGGTTAATTCTGAGGTTAGGGTTAGCAACCTACGTGGCCGGTATAGACGGAGGTTAGGGTTATAGGGTTTAGGATAGTGTTAGTCACATGGCACCGCAAGAAGGCATGTTTTAGAACCACTGTGCTGAGCCTTATTTAGTGTCATTGGCCTGTGAAGTAAGGAAGAGGCCCAATTTCCTTCAAATACGGCTTCTGTGCATAGAGCCTATAGAGCGCCGAGGTCCTGCCGTCACTCGCTCATCCCCTGGTTCCCAGAAGTTCTTCTCTATGGAGAATAACATAACGGGGTCATCTTAAAATCGTACACTTGGTGCACTTTAACTTTAGCTCTAGTTGCATTTTATATTTAACCCATTTAGGCCTGAAGCCGATTCTAAAAACGCCTCTAAATCCTGACCTAAGGTTTCTGGAAAAACTTCAAATATTTTTATAGCACCATTCAAATTTTTACATTTTTGAATACTGTACATACTGTACAGAACCCAAAAATGGGTTCCCGGCCTGAGGGGGTAAAACACCAAAAGGGGTTCCCGCCCAGAATGGGTTAAAGGTAATGATCTGTATCATGTGATAATGTATACGTATGTCTCTTGTTGTTGTTGTATGTTTACTGTATTATGTCTTTTATAGCTTTTATTATCTGCTGTAAAATGAATTGCCCAGCTTGGGACATATAAATACATTTGACCTTGACCTTGACCTATAAGCAATGTGGTCCACAAAACTGTCTCGGCGATATTGTCGGGGAGGTGTCTCTGTATCTTTTACTACGGTCAGTCATATTGATACAGTCTGTTTCTATAGCGAAAATTTTACTAATTCTGCAACAGTAACATTAGAGTTTTCTCTCAGTCAGTTGATTCTTCATATCCATATGAGTGAAATGACCAGGATGATCTGTTTATTTTTCAAAAACAGTTCTTATATCTCCTATGGGGATTACAATGCAAATAAATTAACCCATGGACCCGAGTGCCTTCTACTGATATTGACTTTGTTAGACTTTGGTGCTCTTATCTATTCCAAGCATTTCCATGATGCAATGTAGTCTGGGATGGGTTTGTCCAGACAGTCTACGATGTAGTATGGCATCTTTGCTAATGGTTTATTCCTCGCAGTATTCATGTGTTGTGCATTTCTGCCGTTGTGTTCATTGGGAAGTGCTTGTATTCAAACAACTTACTTTGTAGATCCCCCGGGGATCTCTCCACCAGTAGACTGCTAAGACAGACTTAACAGATCGATAGCCACAGAGGCCAGGGGTGCAGTCCACAGCCTTTATTCTGTATTTAAGTCCGACGTCATTTTGTAGTCCTATACGTTACGTCCGGGTCCAAGTGGCACCAGCGCACGTCCACTTGTCATTGTAAATAGCAATATCTAAACGCGTGAATCTTTTTACAATGCCGTTATTTTTCAGAAAGGAAGCCATTGAGGGTTAAAATGGGTCTTAATGCTTCCAACTCGAGTAGAATTATTAATGTTCTGTACAAGTATCCATGACAAAGAAAATATATGATGTGGAGACAATAAAGACTATTATCATTATTAATGAAGGTGGTAACAGCCCATTTGCTCAGTACAATATTTCGGGGGCATATTTAGAATGTGTGCATGGTTGAGTACGTTGAATCTAGTTTGCATTAACGATCTCTAATGGAGGATTGAGTTGACACAATTAAATAAAATGGCGATAGTATTCAGTGTGGGGCAGACGGCCTGTCACAGCCAGATTTGGGAGACCAGTAGTTTTGTTGTTGCAAGGAAAGTGGTAAAAAGTGGTTGTTTTAGTCTTAGATCTAGTCCGACGGAGGGACACAGTGTGAAGTAGAGAGTGTTGAGTCTTAATTACAGCACACACACTTTCTGCGTCACCGCGGGAACACCCATTTCAAGTCTACTGGCTTTCTGTCGTGTGCTGAACTGACCCTATGCTGTGATGTGTGATTTTAAATATTACACAATACAGACAGTTATATACTGTGGTGCACGCACGCACGCACGCACGCACGCACGCACGCACGCACGCACGCACGCACGCACGCACGCACGCACGCACGCACGCACGCACGCACGCACGCACGCACGCACACACGCACACACACACGTACTATGCTAGTTATTCATGTATTGTCATTGTCATTGAGTGCCTGCGTGTCGTATACTCTATATAGTGACAGCTCTAACCAATCTGGGAATCCAAAAAAATAATCTTTTGAATTTGCCTCTGGGGGCACCGTCCACGCCACCGTGTAGAGACGGATGTCGGCCCGGTCGCTCTCCTTGCGCCCTCCACTTCTGCTGGTGCATCTTTGTTTACATTCCTACTAACAACAAATATACACGTTGTAAACAGAGTTGCCGACAGATTCCGCCACGGAACTCTGAATCTGTCTTGAGAGATTAGCTCTAACAGAAGAGTGGAACAGAGCCAGGAGAGAAGATAAGCAGAATGCCTGATCTCTATTTGTGTGTGTGTGTGTGTGTGTGTGTGTGTGTGTGTGTGTGTGTGTGTGTGTGTGTGTGTGTGTGTGTGTGTGTGTGTGTGTGTGTGTGTGCGTGTGCGTGTGTGCACGTGCGTGCGTGCGTGCGTGCGTGCGTAGCATACAAACAGCATGCCTCATCACCATCTGGGCCATTTAGGGGAAGGGCAGACGTAAACACAAGGACAACAGTGCTCTCTGCTTCCCCTGGATCAGTGAGATGTGAAACATTACGAGGCTGAGCCACGCAGAGGAGGAATGACAGATACAGAACGACACCCCCGCACCAGGGGAGCATGAAGGTGCACATCCCTTTCCATGACAATCTTCTGAGATGTGTGTTGTTCAGGACAGAAAAAAGCTAAAAGTACAGCGGGAAAAAAGAGATAGATGGAAAGGGACACA
>NC_136804.1:1832814-1860314 GCF_951216825.1 Electrona antarctica
CTCCCACAGTAATATGCAGCTAGAATGGGAGAAATGTAATTGTCTTCATTCTAATGGAGGTATTTTAGTAGCTCCGAACTTTTTTTTTTCTTCACAAATTGTCTAATAGTGTCCTGGTACTCACACATTCCAGACCTTAATTTTCTGGCCCGTTGAGAACTCTTAGGGACCAGTCGAAATTTAGAAAAGGGGGCCCTGGAGGAAAATAGGGGAGGGCCATGTCTTTTTAATTTTAGTCAGAGGGAGGGTGAGCTAATTTTATTTCGAGTCCAAGGGAGGGTGATCCAATTTTGATAATAAAATAGTCCGGGTTTTATATATATATCTAATACTACAGCTTTTCTGAATTAAAGTACAACTTTGGTCAACGATACCCCTCTGTTGCTTTCACTTGGTTCTTCCCAACAGGACCGGTTTTCATTGTTCTCCGTCAATCATTGTGCTTGGCCTATCCAAGTGTGTAAGTATACCCCACTTTTCAATAGCTTCCATACCTTGCTCTGTTAGGCGTTAGACTACGAGACCAATGTCCATGTTGGCCGTGAGTTCAAACCTCATAGTGGACTTTTTTTTTTAGATTTTTGCGGTCACTTTATTTTCTCACATATTAAAAACGCTAGCAGATTAAAGTTAGGAATAAATAATACTCAGGTAAATGTGATATTAATTAATAGGGGAGGGTGATTCCTTTTTGTTTAATCACCTGGGGAGGGGACTGGATTTTTATTTTCATTCACAGGGAGGGTGATGGTATTTTATATCAGGACACATACATTTCCTCCAGGGGTACCCCTATTTAAATTTTGACCGGTCCCTTATCTATCGGTGGGTTCTGTATGAATGGCAGCTCAGGACAAGCTTTGCATGTGTGAGTTCCAGGACACTATTAACCCATTTTGACCTGAGATCAGATTCTAAAAATGTCTTCTATACATCCTGACAGTTTTCTGAAAAAGCTATGTTTCTATGTCAGTCGTTCTTCGATTTTTCAAAAATAGCAGACCTACAAGCTCGTAGCGCGCCACTCGGTGGCTCGCTATGAGCTTGTAGATCTGCTATTTTTCAATAGCTAAAGCATGACATAATGCTAACACCAAATGGGGTCCCCGCCCAAAATTGGTTAATAGACGATTCGTGAAAATAAAAAAAAGTTTGGAGCTACTAAAATACCTGCATTAAAATTAAGACGACTAACTTTCTACCACTGTAGCTGTGGAAGCCACTGGGAGGAGGGGTGAGGAAAATGGAGAACAGGGGGCATCTATGAGACTGACAATTCAAGGCCAACATGTACCTGTATGTTGGGACAGGATTAAAGGCAGATTCAGGGTACATGTATTTTGGCGTGGATTTCTCATTTAATGGAACAGAGCCTTCATTAGTACCCATGGTAACAGCTGTGAAGGAAGTAGGGAAGGGGTCTGGAAGTTGGAAGAGTTCATCTGTGTGAAGAACCTATAGTATTTAGTTGTTTTCGAACCCAGGCCATGGACTGCAGACAAGTTTATGTGGCATGCACTCTTATTCTTAGATTATCTTTCTTTCTTTCTTTCTTTCTTTCTTTCTTTCTTAATAATTTTTATCCCACGATTTTGTAACCCATTTTTCACCCCTGTGTCAATTATCTATTGTGATCCTGGGCTCTACACACCCTCCGCCAACCTGGGGAGAGCAACGGACTTGAACTCATCTTCATGCATGAGTGTCCAGGTTGCTCCTTTACACGTGACAGGGGGGAGTTTCCCTGGTTGGACGTAGCGTGTGGAAGGAACACGTTATTCCAACCAGTTCAGGCGCCCCGGCTGGCCAGGGGGAGACAGTTTAGTGACCAGGATTACTGCATGCTTTCTGTGAGGGTATACCTACCCTAGGGGACACGGGGAGAACATGCAAACTCCTCACAGAAAGGCCCTTTCGCCAACTCTTGTATGGGCACTGAGGAGAGAACACGCTCCCAGCGCCCACAGCGTCCCGAGCGGGAATCGAACCCAGGACCTTCTAGCTGTGAGGCGACAGCACTACCGACTGTGCCACCGTGCCCCCTTTCTTTCTTTCTTTCTTTTCTTTCTTTCTTTCTTTCTTTCTTAAGCAGACCAAATTGTATCTTGTAATAGCAATAGTGTCGAAGTGTCCTTGAGCAAGGCACTGAACCCCTATAATTGCTCCCGATGAGCAGGTTGGTGCCTTGTGCGGTTTCCTCCGCCTTCGGTGTATGTACAGTATGTGTGTGTGAATGGGTGAATGTAATGCACAATCACTGTAAAGCGCCTTGGATAAAGGCGCTGTATGAATGCACCATTTACCATTTAGAGAGGTCGTCTGGTAATCAGAAGGTCACCGGGTTGCCTTCAGGCACTATATGTATGATAGTGTCCCTGAGCAAGACACTTAACCCATAACTGCCCCCGAGGAGGAGTCGAGGAGCCCCGACAGCAAAGACAACAGCCACCCTTTGCCTTCAGCCTCCACTCAGGAACAAGCAGCAGGTTCTCAAGGACCTCCCGGCTGTGCACAGGCTCGAAAAGCCAAAAAAAAAAATGTAATTAGGGCCAGGGTCATGAAGTCCCCAAAAAGTAATCAGTAAAATTGAATGCTAAAACAGTCACAGGCACCCTGTGTAATGAAGTTAAAGTAAGATTAATAATGTTCTCTTCACTGTTTTTTTATTTATTTATTTAAAAAAAACAATTCTAGCAGCAGTGTTTTGCATATTTCAGAGCCTATATATATATATATCGATTTTGCTGCTGATCCCCTTTCTATTAGTCACCAAATTTGGAGCGACGCCCCTCTGCACTGTAGTTCACTCCCACTCCTCTAGCCCCGCCCCCTAGCCCAGCCCCCTCTGCACTGTAGTTCACTCCCACTCCTAGACCAGGAAATGTGTCTCGTTCCCCCAGGCTTTCATTTTTGAGCCGAATGCGAAGGAAAATAAAAGCCTGGGTACCGAGGCTACGTCAAAATAAAAGCCTGGGTTCCGAGGCTACGTCAAAATAAAAGCCTGGGTACCGAGGCTATACTACGTAAGAAATAAAACAATGAATGAACAGAATGTACAGTAGCATGAACGTTTATCCGTCTGTCCATCTGTATGTCTCGGTTCTTCTCTGGTATTTATCTCTGCTTTGTGTCTCCCTCACCATTCACCGATTTCTCAGTTCAATTCATGACAAAACATACGTTTACATTGGACAGCAGGATTGGATAACAGTCTTACAAATCCATAAGAGTTGTATATTTACTATCAGAAATAGTTAAACATCCACATAGGAAAGGTTAGCTTGGGATAAACTTTTGAAATAAATGACAGCGGTATTTTAATGTATTCCATTCACTTTCTATAAAACCTTTGTCTCTCTCTCTCTCTCTCTCTCTCTCTCTCTCTCGTCCAACAGTATGTCTCCCAGGTTGTTAACTCTGACATTTTTAATTAACAAATTTAAGAGCACCCCCCTAATAGAGCCTGTGTGTGTGTGTGTGTGTGTGTGTGTGTGTGTGTGTGTGTGTGTGTGTGTGTGTGTGTGTGTGTGTGTGTGTGTGTGTGTGTGTGTGTGTGTGTGTGTGTGTGTGTGTGTGTGTGTGTGTGTGCGTGCGTGCGTGCGTGCGTGCGTGCGTGCGTGCGTGCGTGCGTGAGTGTGTGCACACTGTGGGGGGTGGGGGGGGGCACGCAGTCCTCTCCTGCGCGTTAGCTGTGATAGTTGATATGGATACGACTCATAACATTTAACTGTCCGAAGAAGGGAGCTGGTGACAGACACACACACCTGTCTGCTCTATTTGTTGTTGTACTGCCTTGTCTCACCAGTCTGCATTGCAATTGTATTTCACCTGTGTCCTGTTTAGTCTCAGCCTATGATGTGTTAATTGTTAGTTCTGTTCACCTGTGTATCGTTAACCCGTCTACTTAAACCCTCATTTCCTTATTATATGTTCCCTGCTTGAGTATAGATGCTGTTATGGTGTCCTGTTACCCTAGTGTTTTCAGTATAATAAATACTAGTGATGGGAGATTAATCGGCAAACACATCGGTATTGGCCGATATTGGCCTTAATTAATCGGTAATCGGTATGGGTAAAATAATATATCGGTTTTAGCAGATTTTACGTTGAAAAATAAATTTAAAAAACTTGAAAAGGCCTTTTGTGATGATGAACGCTGCAAATTCTATCAGTGTTTTCTGGGGAATCTTTGAGAAGAGTCAACAAGTTGGAACATTTTGTGGTAACGGTGCATCCCTCGTTTTGGAGTAAAGAGGCATTGCTTTTTTCAAATTCAGTGTATACAAGCCTTTTTTTCATTAAGATTAAAAAAAAAAAAATACAGAATGAGATCATATCGACATCGGTTATCGGCCTTAACAGCAATTAATTATATCGGATATCGATATCGGCCAAAATGTCTCATCGGTACATCCCTAATAAATACTTTAATTTGGCCTTAGTTACGGTAGTTACTTTCCACCACTGCACTTACACTTTCTCCACTAAAACAGGGGTTCTCAACCCGTGGGTCGCGACCCCTCGGGGGGGTCGCCAAATTATTTTAGGGGGTCCCCAAATTATAAAAAAAAAAAAAAAAGATTTATTTTTTAATTTTATTTTCACTTTTTTTCAAAAATAGCAGACCTACAAGCTCATAGCGCGCCACTCGGTGGCGCGCTATGAGCTTGTAGATCTGCTATTTTTCAATAGCTAAATTATAACAATGCTTAAAACACCAAAAGGGGTTCCCGCCCAAAATGGTTTAAGGTTATTGTAGCAGTCAATTTATATTGGGGGTCGGGAGGGGGCGGGGCGGGGGTCCCGAGACATTGCCAAAGCATTTCCGGGGGTCCCCGGCCAAAAACGTTGAGAACCCCTGCACTACAACATGCTGTTTCACATCATTCCTCCACCTCTGACTCTCTCTCTCTCTCTCTCTCTCTCTCTCTCTCTCTCTCTCTGTATTCATCTGCCTCTTTCGTCTGATTTGTTGACAATATCACTTTCTCTCCATCTCTGTCTATCTCTCCATCTCTCTCTTTAACAACATGGTCTCTGCTCTCTAAAGAGCACCTTCTGAATTCCTGATGAACCTTCTGTGTTTTACAATCTTACCTCTCTCTCTGTCTCTCTCTCTCTCTCTCTCTCTCTCTCTCTCTCTCTCTCTCTCTCTCTCTCTCTCTCTCTGTCTCTCTCTCTCTCTCTCTCTCTCTCTCATCCCCTCTTTACTAGTCCACGTGTGTACCAGGTTATGAGAACCAGGAGAACAGTGCAGAAGATGAAGGGAATGATTTCCTCTTTTTTACGAGGGATCGGAGGGCTCTGTATGCATGCAAATGAGTGTGTGTGTGTGTGTGTGTGTGTGTGTGTGTGTGTGTGTGTGTGTGTGTGTGTGTGTGTGTGTGTGTGTGTGTGTGTGTGTGTGTGTGTGTGTGTGTGTGGTAGTAGTAGTAACACACAGGGATTTCCTCTGTTTAGTAGGCATTACGCAGATTCACAAATGAAATGCAAATCCACAGTCACTCTCATGCTGTGCGAGAGGATGTTCACCTAAAGATTTGGTTTAGCTGTCTATTGTACAGTAGTTACATTTGGGACACCTGGTCGGATATCACATGGCAGGGGCTTTCACGTGGAACGTAGAAATGTACCACATAATTATTAATTATGATACAGTTACCAACACCAATCACAGTTACAAACACTGTCTTGGTTTGTTTGCCTGTTAGCAAAATATAATACATTTGAACCCATCTATGTTATGCTTTAGCTATTGAAAAATAGCAGATCTACAAGCTCATAGCGCGCCACCGAGTGGCGCGCTACGAGCTTGTAGGTCTGCTATTTTTGAAAAATCGAAGAACGACTGACATGGAAACATGGCTTTTTCAGAAAACTGTCAGGATGTAGAAGACATTTTTAGAATCTGATCTCAGGTCAAAATGGGTTCATAACTTGGGAACAAAATGACTCAATATATGAAACTTGGATCCACGCAGCGCTGCCCTGGGCACAACCATACATGTAACTGCAGTGTCACGTTAAGCGCCGCTTGACACTGCAGCATTGATTGCCTTCAGCTGGCCTACAGGGCCAGAATTGAAAAATGATTTGAGTTTTGTAAACACACAATACAGTTTCATTTGCTCATTGTTTTCTTTTTTAATTCTAGTTTTTCTTTTTTCAGTTTTAGTTGTCGTTATTTTGTTAGTTTCCGTTAACTACAATAACCTTGCAAACTGCACACCTATAGTGACTGACTGCGTGCGTGCGTGCGTGCGTGCGTGCGTGCGTGCGTGCGTGCGTGCGTGCGTGCGTGCGTGCATGCGTGCGTGCGTGCGTGCGTATCGTGCGTGCGTGCGTGCGTGCGTGCGTGCGTGCGTGCGTGCGTGCGTGCGTATCGTGTGTGCGTGCGTGCGTGCGTGCGTGCGTGCGTGCCTCAGATGTGTGAGCTCTCCAGCTGCATGTGTGTGATCTGCTCTGGTCTGTGTCCTGCAGAGACAGATAGCCTATCAGTGGTGTTGCGTTAGGAAGAGGATTGCTCATCCTGCCTCCAATGTTGCCAATACCTCCTCACCTCGCTTTACTCCTCAAATTGATTGTACGTGTGTGATGTGTGGTGCAGGAGAAATGGCCTGGAGGTGTCAAGTATACAGTAACTAAGTACATTTACTCAAGTACTGTACTTGACGTGCTCTTGCTTTACTGGAGTGTTTTACATTTTCAACACTTACTTCTAGCCCACTACATCTGAGGAAAATATTGTACTTTTACTCCACTACCTTTATTTGAAATACTTTACTCCATGACATTTAATTTTACTGTAAATGTGGTGGTGTTTTAGGGCTTGTATTTCAAGTATTTGTATATGGGCCTCGACCCGAAAAGTCAGTAGAGTATCCACCACAACCGCGCTGTGGTGGACCTGTCTGGGCCAAATTCCTCGAAAATGTCCATTTACTTGTAACAGAGTGTTTCTACATTGCAGTATTGATACTTTTACTCAAGTACCGCTATGCTGCCTGCCTCCTCTCAACTGAGCGGTGTGATAAACAAGCCTACGCCAGGCCCTAATAGAAGACGGCAACACCTCTCTGATCACACGTATCGATTGGTGGGCACGGCACGCCTCGTGGCAGGAGGACGCTGCCGTGTGTCGAGAATAGAGATGTAGCACGTCTCTTCTGTTGTCAGCTGAAAACCTCATTCGCACACGACTATGTGAGGAGAGAGAGCCAAATCAGTGTGTGTGTGTGCGTGTGCGTATAGCCTATATGTGTGTGTTTGCGTGTGTGTGTGTGTGTGCGTGTGCGTGTGCGTGTGCGTGTGCGTGTGCGTGTGCGTGTGTGTGTGTGTGTGTGAATACACTTCAAAATCTTGAGTGTAAATATATCTCTAAAGTGTGTCCATTATGTACATTTTACACCGTCAGAGATAAATTAGTCCCTCAGAACTTTACAGTGTAGATGGTAAGTTTTCCTTGTCTGAGGTTGGCCCGTGTCATTTTCTCTGGATGAATGTGCAATTGTATAAATCTTTACATTTCTGATCTCTTTTCAAATGCATATATGCTCTCTTGAAAGAAGGCAACCAGAGGTATGCATATTTGAACGACTTCACCAAATGTATCGACATATTAAATACACATTATATTACAATAGGGCATAGCCCTATTGCCAGGCCACCATTTTGTGCTGCCCCAGATAGAAAACCCAAGCATTTTTTCCCATAGAGATTACCGAAAATATTTATAGGAATTATTTTAATCCTGGAACCAAGCCATCCAGTCTCCTGGTGAATCATGGCCGTGACACATTTGATTTTATGTCATTTATTAATTTTTTAACACAACAAAAGGGTAAAAAAAATGTCTGTGACACACGCTGCATGAGCTTGAATTCTGCAGAGCGTGTTCTGCTTGAATAGCAAGTGGAACGTGAGGAAGACTCATACAAGGACATGAATATGCGTTTAAATGTAATCCAAATGTAACTCACAGCAGAATATGCAGAATAATAGATCACATTCTTGTCAATACCAGCTTTACTCAAACAAGCTAAACATTTTGCCACCATGGCTGTAGTGTAGGTAAAGCTCACTGTGCCTTTGTTGGATTTGGCTTTGTATGTTTTCCTTCCATTCCCAATATTCCCCTCACCAAGCTCACCCATAAACCAAACCACAGAATGCAAGAAAACACTACATTCTGTAGTTGGTGTACAGTTACAGTAAGAATAGACTTGAACAGATTTAAGAATGGTATAAACAGTGAGTAGTAGGTCATAGTTTATCATACCATATTTGACTTATTGAACGTCGGTCTTGCAAGATCATAATTATGGCGTTAGTTCAAAGTAGTGACATTGTTTGCATTGGGTAAGGGTTCAGTTATGAGCATGTAGATCTGCCATTTTCATGTTTGTCTATTTCATACACAATGTTTGTCCATTTGGTATTAAAAAGGTCTTAAATGTAGAAATGTGCAGATACCCTGCATAGGTGTAAAGTGGTGGAGATTCAATACAATATTCTACTGAAAAATCCAACAGGATTGTTCATGGAGAAGAACATGACGAACAAGGACAAGTTTCTCACTCTCAATCATGTAGGTCTTTATTGCATATTGATCACAAACCATATCATTTTAACATTTTAACACCCTGATGGCTGACGCTAGACAGGAGGGTGTGGAGGGACGTGATTAGGAGTCCCAAGCTGGAGTCGGCTAGTCCTCGCTCTCGCATATAGCATCGAAATAAACATAGTTTTTCAGAAGTAAATTAAAGGATGACACTGACTTTCGGTAACTTTAGATGCAGGTCGTGGTTGTAGAAGTCAATAAACAGTCTTTAGTACCCTGTTGGGAAGTGACACAAACTCCAGTCTCACACAGTAGCTTTCTGAGAACAGAACATTCTTCTCTAGCCAAATAGTCAGTCACTCTTAAAGATGAATGCTCTTCTATAAAGGCATGCCAGCAATGACTGCTGCTCTTTTGGAAGGAGTCCTGATAATCAGTGGAGATAAACGTGCTTTGCCTTTCATCAGGGTCATGCCTGCAATTAGAGCCAGGATCAATGTCTGTTGGGGTGTTTCAACTTGGTTTAACTCCCGTTATCCTTCAGCTGCTTAAAGAGCAAACTTTAAAATAATGGAATGGTCAGAGGACTGTGAAAGGAATTTGGGGGGGGGAATGCTTTGCTCAATTATTTTTTCCTTTGAGATTTCAGTTTTTATATTAGGCTGAATAATTAAAGAGGTAAATGTAATGATATAAAAGCTCATGGGTTTAAAAAAAAGAAAGTCCATTCCAACAAAAGGTTTGTGGAAATGTGTTGGTTTTAAGAAATCCCTGTGTGCTCTAGGGAATAAGAACACACATCTACTGTAGGACCACATACCCATGCTGTGCCAGTGATCCCTGTAAGAGAAGTATTGTCAACATTTGCCACCATTATTCGACTAGAGAATAGCAAAAACAATTTAATAGGGGTTTAGTGTTCATCATTTTGCTGGGGACGAGAAGAACCAGTGCCCTGCACCATCTCCTATACCAGGGGTTCTCAACCCGTGGGTCGCGACCCCTCAGGGGGTCGCCAAAATATTTTAGGGGGTCCCCAAATTATTTTCAATTTTTTTTATTTTCACGATTTTTCAAAAATAGCAGACCTACAAGCTCGTAGCGCGCCACTCGGTGGCGCGCTATGAGCTTGTAGATCTGCTATTTTTCAATAGCTAAATTATAACAATGCTTAAAACACCAAAAGGGGTTCCCGCCCAAAATGGTTAAGGTTATTGTAGCAGTCAATTTATATTGGGGGTCAGGAGGGGGCGGGGCGGGGGTCCCGAGACATTGCCAAAGCATTTCCGGGGGTCCCCGGCCAAAAACGTTGAGAACCCCTGTCCTATACTGTCTGTCTCTACTACACTATATCCCCACTTTCCTATCGTATGTCTTCCTATTGTATACTCCCCTATACCAGTGGTTCCCAAAGTGGGGTCCGGGGACCCCCATGGGTCCCTGAGGGAGTTCCAGGGGGACCCCAACTAAACGATAGTTTGGAACCAAATGGACCCTTATGGGTCTGTAACTCAGAGAGTGTACAAATGGAACCATTTGTACACTCTCAGAGTTAAATTAACTTTGATTTTACAATATAAATTGGGGTCCCAGAGATAGAAATGCCATTCAATGGGGGTAGGTAGACTAATATGCATGTCAAACTGGGGGTCCTTGAAATTAAAATGGTTAAGAGTCACTACTAGAGGCGTAAAAATGATCTCTTATGGGGGTCCCTGGCGTATATATTTTCTAATGGGGGTCCGCGGGCTAATGAGTGTCAATTTGGGGGTCCCTGACATGAAAAGGTCTGGGAACCACTGGCCTATATACGGTCCCATGCAGTCTGTTTGCATCTTTCTGTCTCCCTCAGCGTTCCTGCATGTCTGTCTGCCCTATACGCTCTCTCCTTCTCGCCTATCTATCCTATACTGTGTCTCCCCTACCCTGTGTCTTTCAGCGTTCTTAGGGTGCACTCACACGGTTAATACAATGTTCTGTGCTCGTTGGATGCATTTTGTGTTGTGTCATGGCCGCCCAATGCATTTCCAATGGAGGTCACATGGTTTGACACAACATTGTGTTGTATGAGGGGGAGGGGCGCAGTCGAAACACAGCTGAAAGCCATACAACAGACCCCTCCCCCTATGTTGTGTCAAACCATGTGACCTCCATTGGAAATGCATTGGGCGGCCATGACACTACACAGCATTGATCCAACGAGCACGAGAATTGCATTAAAGGTGTGAGCTCAGCCTTAGGCCTCACTCAGACCTTTACTGCATTGCTGTATGCTTGTTGGATGAATGTTGTGTAGTGTCATGGCCGCCCCAATGCATTTCCAATGGGAGTCACATGGTTTGACACAACATTTGTGTTGTATGAGGGGGAGGGGCGCAGTCGAAACACAGCCGAAAGCCATACAACAGCTTGTAGTCCAAAATGTGGACTACAAACCATGTGACTTCCATTGGAAATGCATTGGGGCGGCCATGACACTACACAACATTCATCCAACAAGCATACAGCAATGCAGTAAAGGTCTGAGTGAGGCCTTATACTGTCTGTCCCCTTCTACACTGTCTCCCTTGCCCTACCTACGCTCAGCAGCACTGCCAGCGGGTTTTTGTCAGAATGTGTTGGCAAGTGGCTGTGTCGCCGACGCCTATAGACCTCATTGAGCTGTCACTTCCAGCCAGCGTGTGGGCGTTGCGTGGGCGTCGTCGTGCGGAGCTGGAAGTGTATAGTTCTGCAGATTAATGGCAGCGTGTCTGGAGGCCCTCTGTATTTCACCTATTTAGTACAGCCAAAAAGAGGCTCTGAGAAATTGGGTCACGCAGTTACTCAATGTTGATTCGTTTAACCCCATTTTGACCTGAGATCAGATTCTAAAAAATGTCTTCTACACCCTGACAGTTTTCTGAAAAAGCTATGTTTCTATGTCAGTCGTTCTTCGATTTTTCAAAAATAGCAGATCTACAAGCTCGTAGCGCGCCACCGAGTGGCGCGCTATGAGCTTGTAGATCTGCTATTTTTCAATAGCTAAAGCATGACATGATGCTAACACCAAAAGGGGTTCCCGCCCAGAATAACTAAGATTAACAGTATTGGTATTTGAATGTTGCAAAAGACATGCTTGGTTCCATCCCTGAGGACCTGTCGACAAGTGCATGGCTGGCAACCACCTGGAAGCGGGAATGGGAGTCGGCCGAGCCCACACGTCTGCACTACTACACCCAAGACCCGGGAGACAGAGTCGAAGGAGAATACCTACCACGCCGACACTGGACCCTGTTAAACCGCCTCCGTACTGGGGTCGGACGCTTCGGATCGTCTATGAAGGAGTGGGGCCTGGCAGACAGCGCAGCATGTGAGTGTGGCGAGCCTGAGCAGACTGCAGACCACATAATTACCACCTGTCCTCTGTACAGACCTCCTTCAGAGGCTGGTCTCTTCCATGTGGGACCAGAGACAATGGCGTGGCTTTCTGACACTGAGCTGGACATATGACGACGATACACGAAAGAAGAAGAAGAAGAATGTTGCAAATGAGAGAGAGGCCGGGAGCCGAGCGAGGATAGGGATTGATTCATATCCCCGAACGGGTATGGACTAGTTACTAATAACTGGTAAGATTTTCATCCCATTTTACACCAACAAAAGAAAGTGTGAAAGAAGACAACTCTGCTGCGACTTTGACTTTTGACTTATTTGATCAAGGAAAAAAAATCAATAGTGAAAGTCCTGGTTCCTATACGCTCAAATCCGATAAAACCTGTTCCGACCTTAACAAACCAACACACCGAAATACCTGAAACCCATTTCCTCTCCCAGATACTCGATCACTGAGACATGATTTATGCGTACTAACGCGCCGCTGTCTCGCATGCACTGCACACAGCAGATCTGACTGTGACTGCAAGTTCACAACACATCTGTCACGATCAGAGTCAGAGGTGTAGGACCCAAGTGCAGGACTAAGGCAGAGGACGAGGCAGACACCGGGCAGATCGAATGCAAGGGAGTTTATTAACTCAAAAAACAGGAACAAGGGCAGGAACACGAGGAGACTTGGAAATAAACAAGAACTAGGAGCCACAGAGGAAATACTAGGAAACACAAGGAAAAACCAGGAGCTAACTAAAAGGTGACTTACATTTACGATCGAACAAGGAACTGAAAACACAAGGGCATACTTATAGACAAGGACTAACTAGACACAGGTGAACAACTGACAAATCAACACAGGGATTGGCTGGGGAACTAAGAGGACACATGTGGAAAACAAAGATTAATCACAAGGTTAGACAAGGCAGGTACAGAACTACAGGGGCATACAGGAAGGCACAAAACAAGACTACAAAATAAAGGTACACAGGTAAAAGGTGAAACTCTTAACTAAGAAACAGGGAAAAACACAACACTTCAAAATCACAGGAAAACACCAACTCAAAACAAAGGAACACAGGAAAAAACAACAGGGATACAGAACACGGACACAGAAGTCACGGACCGTGACAGCATCGCAACACCAACACGTTGTGGGCTTGTAGATCGTCTGTGCACGGCACTGACCAAGCATCACTCTTTTCCCTCTGTTTCTTAGTCTGTGCTCCCTCTCTCTCTCGTATATATAGGCTACAATCTCCAACTCTCTCTCTCTCTCTCTCTCTCTCTCTCTCTCTCTCTCCCGCCCCCCCCAAATCCGGTCAGATTGCCTGAAGGTTTTTAAATTGAGAGGGATGTGTTTGATGTTCATGTCATGTCTGGCAGTCAGACCGCTGTCTGTGTGCTAATGGGGTGTTAATAGAGACATTGGCATGTGGACTACAACCACCGCTTTACCCCTGTGTGTGTGTGTGTGTGTGTGTGTGTGTGTGTGTGTGTGTGTGTGTGTGTGTGTGTGTGTGTGTGTGTGTGTGTGTGTGGGCGTGTGTGGGCGTGTGTGGGCGTGTGGGCGTGTGCGCGCACGTTGTCGGGCAGGAATCTCAAATTTCATAAATTAATGCACTTCAATATCATACATCAAGAGTGTCACACAAAATCAGATTTAAAAGCTCACAACACATCACAATGTGACACATTGTGGGCTGGTAGATCAGATATTTTCACTATTTTCCTTTTTTTTTAATAATACAAAAATAATGTTTTTTGGACATACAAGGATTGCAGCCGTCTCTCTCTCTCTCTCTCTCTCTCTCTCTCTCTCTCTCTCTCTCTGGACAGCAGGCATGTTCAGGCCACAAACACACGCCTTGCTTCCTAACTTGTAGTTGTGTGTAAATAGATGTTTATGGAGTCCCGGTCAATAAGGTGTCCTGTGCTACATGGGTTATTTAAACAGCCCTGGAGAACAAGGGCGTCCACTGACAGGATTACATCAAGTACAGGTCACAAGGTCAGTGCGTGTACCTCAAGAGGAGCTGCTTAGGCACAATTAGATGGAGGGATGAAAGGAGGCCGAGTTCAATGGAGGAGCGGCTGGAAATAACATTGAAATGGGTTAGGGAGAAGGGAGAGGTGTGTGTTTGTACTTGTATTACTACTAGAATTTCGCGGGCCTTCGGCCCGCTCATCCTAGCGCCATGCGATACGCAAATGGGAAGAAGGCAATGGCAACCCATGATGTTTTCATTTATGCATTTGCTTGGAAAGCGCAAAGTTGCCAAGCTGGCTGAGTGGCCTTGTTTGGTTTTGTGTATTTGCGTATGAAAGCGAGCATGGCAAGGCGCAGGAACAGTATACTGTACTGTACTGTACTGCGCTGTACTGTAAGTCTCTGTACTGTACTGTACTGTACTCATGTGTACTGTACTGTTCTCTGTACTGTTGTTATTAGTGTTTTGTTCTTTTTTTTTATTATTATTATTACATGGAGTAATATTCTAAACGTAGCTGTTTTGTGTTGCAGCGCGTTGTTGCAGCGCGCGCGTGTGCGTGTAGTGTTGGTGTTGTTGTTCTTATCCATATATGCGCCTCGGTTCGTCCCGTTTGTTCCACGCCAGGTGTCGACGCAGTGTTTGCATTATTTTAACTGTGTATGTAATCGCGGCGCTCTCCATCCAAGTTAAAATCAGTGTGTGCGGTGTGTTGTTGTTGTTCTTCTTCTACTTTTGTTTTCCGGCAGGCTGTACAGTGTGTGTGTGTGTGTGTGTGTGTGTGGCTGGCAAGCGTGTGTGTGTGTGGCTGTGTGTGTGTGGCTGGCAAGCGTTCGTCTTGTTGTTATCCTAATGTGTGTGTGTAGTGTGTAACGTCCGGTGGTGCATCCGGATGTGAGATACGTATCATAAAAACTCGTGGCAAATGGGAGAGGGAATATAGTGTTGCCAGGTCCGCGTATTGTAAGCGAGTGGTAGTGTGTGTAACTAGCGTGTTGAATGGCATTTTTTCTGTGCTTGTTTTCATAGACGTGGCAACAAATTAGCAACAGTAGCCAATGGGAAAAAAGGATGCAGTGTTGCCAGGTCCGCGAGTTTTAAGCGTGTTGTAGCGTGTTGTAGTGTGTGTGAGTAGCGTGTTGTATGGCATTTCTTCTGGGCTTGTTTGCATAGACCTGGCAACAGTGTTCCGTGGCCCGTGTGTGAGTGTGTGCGTGCGGGGGTGTCGGTGCTTGTGGCGTTTTTGTGTTTATTATTGATATTGATATTATTTGTGAGTGTGGAAGGCTGCCGGCTTTAGTGGCAGTGCAATGACAATTGTTCCGGGGGTGGTGTTGAGTGTCAGTGTGCTGCGCGACATGAGGAGATAGCCGTGGATCGACGCGGAGGGTAAGTCTGTGACGTCACTGTCGTGTGAGTGTAGCGTGTTGCAGTGTGTCAGTGACGTGTCGCAGTGTGTGACTTTGGGTCCCTTTTCCTGGGTTGGGTACACCTTTTCGTTACACCTTTTCAATTGTATAATAGATGATTGTGAGGGCCACATTTTGTCCCTGCCGGTATAGTAGAATTTGAGAAATAGACATTGTATATACTTATATTATATATATACTTGTGATGGCCAAAGGACATTATGAGGACCATGTCCCTGTTCCTCACAAGATAACTGGTTAGAAATGATTTGGGGAGTCAGACTTGCACAATTAGGGAAAGTTTCAGGTCGGGGTCAGACCTAGACATTGAGAGAGGTTATGCCTGCAGCCTGATTGACACTATGGGCAGTATTATGCGTGTCTTAAGTACCAGGTCTTATTACTTAACTTAAGACCTGGAGGCGTGGTCAATGCTGTTTGGCCACTCAGAATAGCCAAATGGCATTGATCACGCCTCCAGGTCTTAAGTTAAGTCATAAGACCTGGTACTTAAGACACGCATAATACTGCCCTAAGTGTGTGCGAAAGTAGCAGATCTGCGGCTTAGGCTTAACCCTTTTGGTGTTGTATTATGTTATGCTTTAGCTATTGAAAAATAGCAGATCTACAAGCTCATAGAAGAACCGAAGAACCACTGACATAGAAACATAGCTTTTTCAGAAAACTGTCAGGATGTAGAAGACGTTTTTAGAATCTGATCTCAGGTCAAAATGGGTTGGCTGAAAATGGTGTCCATAAACCTGCGGGTCGGTGTAAAGTGTGTGTGTGGACTGACCGCGGTATACTTCCATAATGGCCCGCTTTGTATCAGACACTGTGGCAGTTTTGAAACTTGCAGCCAGGGCAGGAATTTCACTGCATGGGGGCCACGAGGGCAATGGCCACCGTTACCCTTCAGTTTGGCCTCACGCCCCTTCAAAATAGTTATCTATATGCCCTGTGGCCTCGTTGGCCTTGACGCCCTGCCTGCAGTGATTCAGCTGTTTTCATCGTTTTCTCCTCCGTCTCACCTGTTGTTTCTTTTAGAACCACTACTTTCCCAAACATCAAACTTTCCCACCTCAGCTCAGTCGACCTCAATCGACCGCATCAGGACGAGTTGGATTATGCTTCTGGTTGGTCAGTACTAGATTTGTGTCAGACTATTATCACGATTGGCCTGGTTTCCCAGCAGTTTACTTTATACAAGGCTATAGGAATCAAACCTATACCAACCAATAAACCGGTGGAGCCGAGTATCTTTACCAGTGTTGCAGACTCTAGAGGGCAGTATTATGCGTGTCTTAAGTACCAGGTCTTATGACTTAACTTAAGACCTGGAGGCGTGGTCAATGTCATTTGGCTATTCTGAGTGGCCAAATGGCATTGATCACGCCTCCAGGTCTTAAGTTAAAGGAGAATTCCATGCTAGAAGGCTTTTTTACCTTTCTTACCTTTCTTTGTAGTCGTTACGTCCCCACCAAAGAGGTCCAGGTGTTTTTTTGTGCAAAAACTCCTTATTGGCTATTTCCCCTACCATAAGCCCTAAATGAATTGCATTGAATTGAATGGGAATTTAATGGGGCTATGGGGTGTTGTGCTAATTCGCTTATTTCCATCGAAATAAGTAGTAAAGTGTGCCGCTTGGGATATTATTTACATTATGAAGAGAGGATATATACAAAAAAATAATAATTTTGAGCGATGGAAATAAGCGAATTAGCACAACACCCCATAGCCCCATTCAATTCCCATTCAATGCAATGCAATTCATTTAGGGCTTATGGTAGGGGAAATAGCAAATAAGGAGCTTTTGCACAAAATAACACCTGGACCTCTTTGGTGGGGACTAGGCATGCCGCGGTTTACCGAATTTCGGTAATACCGCGACAGGAACAGCCACGGTGTTGATTTTAATACAGCGTTGGTGGGCGGCGCATGCTGCGCGCATGCAGTGCAACTCCACTCCCAGACTAAGGCAAAACATTTATTTTCACCACACAGCTGCAGTAGATTGAAAAGTTGCTTCCTACCTTTGAGTTAGTGTTGCTGAAAGACACCCAGATCCAATTGTATATTCCATATTTCCACATGTACTAAACTAAAAGTGTGAACTGTCAAGTGTCAACACAGAGGCACGCAGTTGTGAGCATGCGCAGATTGCACTACAGTGTGCAGGGTACAAAACGGCCATTAGGGGGAGCCATAGTACAGTGAAATACAGTTGGGAATAGCTATTGATTCATTGATTGAATACTTTATTGGCAGAAATGTAATCAGTATAGGGTACAGTCAAACACATGTCCAAAGGGATCACTGAAAAAAGTCCTTGCAGTCTTGTTTCCATTCGGTCCTGGGTAATCAATTCATAATCATGACAAGTCACATGACAAATAACAAAATTCAATTTATCATAAAAGGTAAAAATAAAAAAACAAGATATGTAGGCCTACAGGTTGGGGAACAAAGAAGGGCTTATAAGGAGGTGGGGGTAGTCACTAGACATAGGTGGGGGGGGGCAATCTTTTTTTTTTAATAAATACCGTGGAATACCGAGGTATAGGTTTTCAATACCGGCACCGTACCGTACTGTAAAATCTCATACCGTGGCATGCCTAGTGGGGACGTAACAACTACAAAGAAAGGTAAGAAAGCCTTCTAGTATGGAATTCTCCTTTAAGTAATAAGACCTGGTACTTAGGACACGCATAATACTGCCCAGAGTCTATTCTTTCCTCCTCCAAATCAAACCTGCCACTAGTGATGTGTGCAGCATTTCACTTGATGTTGCAACAAGAATTCTGGATCTCAATAAAAGGCATGTATCGTATATTGTTGTCTAAAAAAACTGTATTGACAGGAAAGAGGCAGAGGAGAAAACAGTGAAATCAGCTGGGACAGTGCAGCCTGTCAGCGTCATTGTGGGATCAGAGCATATCATTTTTTGATAGACATGAAGCCAAACTGAAGGGTCAAGGCGGTCATAGCCTTCACGCCACCCATGAAATTCCTTCCTGTTGACTCAGTATATTGTGTTGACTGTTGCCACAAACACTGTGTGTATGTGTGTGCGTGCGTGCGTGACGCGCTGCGTGCGTGCGTGCGTGCGTGCGTGCGTGCGTGCGTGCGTGCGTGCGTGCGTGCGTGCGTGCGTGCGTGCGTGCGTTGTTTGTTGTACTGTGCTGCCTGCGGTATACGTCTCCTCCGCATGTGATGACTTTAATCAACAACATCACAGCTGCTAACATTACAACATGGAACATTATACACCAGAGAGGTCGTATAGACAGATTAATAGGTCTCCCAACACAAATCCCTTCATACTCTGAGCTGGTCATGTCTTGTAAATATCTGGGCATTTGGCTGGATGCCAAGATCCATGTGGAGCACCTAAAAAGAAAAAAAACAAGATAGTCTTGTCTTGTTTTTCTCTTGTCATTAGAAAGACTGCTGTTCAATTAAGCAATATTACACGAGAGGGTGTGGTGATGCTTGCGGAACTCGACTTCGTCTCGTTCCTCACCGCATCCCTGTCGTGGCAATAATCACGTTAACCCACACCCTCGAGTGTAATATTGCAATTATACAACAGTTACCCTTAAAACTAAGAAAATCGCTGAAAGAATATATTTTTTTAATGACAGATGTGGTCACTACGACCACAAATGTCCCAAGAAACTAGCTAGCCTAGCCACCGAGTTTGCTAGCGCTCTGGGAGAACAGAGCAGCTGAATTCTTTGTTTTGATTAGGTGGTGAATGGTGCTGGTTTAACCCACGGCTAGAAGGCTGTTTCAACCAATCAGATTGCTTCCTCGAAACGACCTGTGGTATAATCTGTAATAATGTCTTGTTTGTCGTGACGTGCTGTTCATATGCATGCTCCACTCTCAACGCTGAAGCTTATATACTTCCTTCCTTGGTCGACGGGCGAAACAAACACTGGCACCTGTTTATTTGTAAGGCAATTGATGGGACTTTACGGCTGTATATTAAATCTCTGCTGGGTTGGAACCCCTGTAACATATTAGGACAAGCTCCAGTGGCTCACACTATAAAGATCCCCGGAGGAGAGGATGAGAGGACAGTAGTACTACGGGTGTACAGTATACAGGCAGAGGTACTGTAGGTGGGCTACAGCAATGTTTTATTATGACGCACAGCAGCAAGCGTGAACCACAGGACCGATACAAATGGAGAGATACGAATAGACAAAATACAACTACTTTAATACACACTGCTACACCTGCACTGTACTGGGTCAGAATTAACATCATTATATTCGATTGGATTTGATTGGAGCCAAGTATTAAAGCAGCCCACAGTGGAATAATAAGATTAGATAAAGCTATTATTGATCCCTGTGGAGATATTAACGGTGTCATAGCAGCAGCGACAGCAGCAAGCGTGAACCACAGGACCGATACGAATGGAGAGATAAAGAATAGACAAAATACAACTACTGTAATACACACTGCTACACCTGCACTGTACTGGGTCAGAATTAACATCATTATATTCCTTGGTCCTTCCAATATCGAGCTGGAGGTGATTGTTTTTAACCCATTTTGGGCGGGAACCCCTTTTGGTGTTAGCATTATGCTATGCTTTAGCTATTGAAAAATAGCAGATCTACAAGCTCGTAGCGCGCCACTCGGTGGCGCGCTACGAGCTTGTAGAACTTGTAGATCTGCTATTTTTGAAAAATCGAAGGACTGACATAGAAACATAGCTTTTTCAGAAAACTGTCAGGATGTAGAAGACATTTTTAGAATCTGATCTCAGGTTAAAATGGGTTAAACATCACCTTACAAAGCCTAAACACTTCTGGCCGCCTTTTGCCCGCCTCATGACAACCCTGAATGCTACTACTATACTATATCACACTGTCTGATGGGATCACAGGTTGACCAAGCCGTCCTAGCTAATCCAACCGATGGATTGCGAGGACGTGTACACACGTCCTAGTGCATTTTCATTGATATCAAACGAAAGAAAAATATTCAGATTTCCTTTTTCCTTTTTTTTGGGGGGGGGGGGGGGTTGGCCTCTCCTTCTGCACAATACTCCTTGCTGTTCGCGCATGCGCGCTGCCGTTCACTTCCCCTTTTTACCGCTCAGAAAGAAAGGCTCCTATCTCCTAATCTAGGGAGCTCTCCGTGGTTTTGACCAGATGAGCGACTTTATCGTAATCATTGCGAGGTAAGCAAGCAACATTATTCCTATAATGGTATGCTTCCAGTCCCCGCACCGCAGCATCGGGGAACACTCTGGGCAGCCAGAGTAAAGGCTGGGAGGGACAGCCTACATGTTGTTTATGCTCCGGAGTCCAGACCCATGCAGTTTAATAATATACAGTCACAACAGAATGCACACTGCTGTCTCGTGTCTCATCACAATCCCAATGCGCCACCCGTGAAGTCGGGGGGGAAAATAAAAAACAGGCTGCTAGTGTTAGTGTAGGGTCGGGGATCGTTAGTTTAGCGCGTAGCTACTGATTCAACCCACTGATTGAACTTCATCTCCGCCTGTAATCTAGGTAATTTTTTTATTGACAACGTGAACGAACCCCGACACCAGCGCTGCAAAAATAGACAGATCTACAAGCTCTCAACGCGTAGCGAATGGCGCTGCAAAAACAGGCAGGACGCGATGCCTTGAGAGCTTGTGGATCAGCCTCCCCGACGGTGCGGGGAGGCAAGAGTTCTCCGGGGAGGAGGAGAAGTTACCAGGGCAGGCTACATGTTGCTGCGGCTAACAACACTGTCACCAGCCAGTGGTTGTGATGTTAGCTTGTCTTGCAGCTGCTTGTCCGTTCCAACTTCACTTCATCTCCACCTGTAACTTATTTTTTATTTTGTTACCCTGGCTGCGCAGCTGCGCTGCAAAAATAGACGGATCTACAAGCTCTCAACGCGTAGCGAACGGCGCTGCAAAAACAGGCAGGACGCGGCGCCTTGAGAGCTTATCGCCCAACCTTAATGCAAATGTGTTGTTTTTTTTGGGGGGGGGGTGCAGGGGGGTGTTCAGTCGACTATCAGTCGACTAACAGCAAATGTATTCATATTAATTTCGACTATACAAATCCTTAGTCGGGGACAGCCCTATAATGCTTACACCAAAATGGGTTCCCGCCCAAAATGGGTTCAGCATTATTTTGTTATATTATTACAACAGCAACCAATACATATAGGTCAATGTCTGAATACACAAATCCCATCTGATCACTTCATAAATACCAGTCACAGTCAGTCCTAAAGATCAAATAAATCAGAGTTGCCTGCAGTCAGAAGAAATTAAGCCTTAGGTGCCTTGACTTAAAGACAAAGACTGATTTGTTGGCTCCTATTCTGGTTGTCATTAGTGTTGCTGGAGGTAGAGCAAGAGTCTATTATCCAGTGGCACTTCCAGGGTATTTGAAACTGTCAACTGCCTGGTTGTTAATGACAATGGGGTGCAGCTGAGGCGAGGTGGGACCAATTATCATTTCCTTATTTTGTCTTCTTGCTGACATTGAGGTCAAGATGGTTATCCTCCCATCATCCATGTGACGTGCGCAACTGAAGTGCACACTCTGTCCAGGACAGAGTGGTTGCCTGTGTGGAGCAAGAATGGCTCAAACATGTTCCTATCAAATTGATAGGTATAAGCTATTAGTAGACAGAACCCTATTTGAAAAGGATTTGTCCCCGGGAGCCCACGTAAGTCCATTATTAGATTAGATTCAATGTTGAACTGTTTATACTACAGTAGATGACCTGAATAGTCAATCTTGTACATTTTCTCACTGACTTGGAGTCAGTCAAATACTGTAATTATTATCTTTCATCCATGTGACGTGCGCAACTGAAGTGCACACTCTGTCCAGGACAGTTGCCTGTGTGGAGCAAGAATGGCTCAAACATGTTCCTATCAAATTGATAGGTAGGCTTACTAGGCTATTAGCACGAGGCCTGCCAGGAACATAGACACGTAGAATAGCGTACGGTGCCACACCCGGAAAAGCCGTTTTAACAGCGATGTATTATTTAATGCATGTTTTAATACGATCGTATTAAAAGCTAACGTTCGTTAGCTCTGTTATGCTTCTGAGCCAATGGCCGCGGCCATTTTGAAGATGCGCGCGCATCCACTTACTTTTTTATCTTTATCTCCAGAAGCGACATTGCAGGGGTCGCTTTGTCCCAGACAAGCGTTTTCAACGGCCTGTAGCAGGCGCTGTGATACTCGCGGTCCACTTTTTCCACCACCGACCGAGAGAACAAGCACCAGCTTCGTCAACACACACGGAATGGTTTCATAGTAAAATGCGATTATGGATATTTGGCTCTTCAAAGTAAGTGTCACGCGCGATAAAACCCTGGCAGGGCGCGGCGGAGGGATTGAATAATGGTAGCGGTCAAACGGTTAGTAGACAGAACCCTATTTGAAAATGATTTGTCCCGGGAGCCCACGTAAGTCCATTATTAGATTAGATTCAGTGTTGAACTGTTTATACTACAGTAGATGGAGAGAGTGAAACCTCCTATGACCTGAATAGTCAATCTTATACATTTTCTCACTGACTTGGAGTCAGTCGAATACTGTAATTATTAACTTTCAACCTGCTGTCATTATAGGTAAAAAAAAATCAAAAATAGTCAAGAAAAGCAAACCTACAGTTGGGTGCCACCGATATTGTCCCTTATCATTTGACCCATTTAGGCCTGACCTCAAAATTAAAAAAAATCCTTCTAAATCCTCCAGTTTTCTGAAATAAATATTTTCACGATTTTTCTAAAATAGCAGACCTACAAGCTCGTAGCGCGCCACTCGGTGGCGCGCTATGAGCTTGTAGATCTGCTATTTTTCAATAGCTAAATTATAACAATGTTTAAAACACCAAAAGGGGTTCCCGCCCAAAATGGGTTAACTGTCCTTTTGCGCAGATCACGCAAACCTCAGCAAAAAGAAAAGGACAATATCGATGGCCTCCAACTGTAAGTTCACAACATGTCGCAATGGGGTTGTTGTATAGCGGTGTTTCTCAAACGTATTCTTTTAAAGGATCCCCACGATTGTACAAATGGAGCCAAGTGGACCTGTGAGGTTCTATTTGTAGTTGTACACTATCAGGGTTACAGACCTGTCCCCCTCAAGGAACCCTGTTGAGGGTCCCTGGCCCCCTCTTTGAGAACCACTGGTGTATCGTTTCTGGAGCAGCTGAGGATACGGGAGTTGTCGGGGTCAGAGTGTAGAGTAGGAGAGTAGCGACACGCTTTGATCTCGCCGCAAAGCGGGTGCCTATGGGTTATAGAGCGTCGCAGTCCCGCCCCCTACCATGGACCAGGAAATGAAACCCAATGCATTTTTCCCATAGACATTTCTTGAAGTATTTATTTAAAGACGGTTACGCCGCGGACAAAGCCAACTCGAGTCGTGACAACTCATGACAACACAAACAATATTTTGGACCAAACAAATAATTACAAAGAAGAAAAACAACAAAAAAAGTGTTGTAACCTGCCGTTTCTTTCTTCTTTCTAATTATTTGTTCGGCCCAAAAAATTGTGTTTGTTGTCATGATTTGTCACGCCTCGAGTTGGCTTTGTCCGCGGCGTAAACGTTTTTAAATAAATACTTTCTGAAATGTCTATGAGGAAAATGAACGGAGAATCATTTCCTGGTCCAGGGTAGGAGGCGGGACTGCGACGCTCTATTGTTCCAAACATTGCTCCTATGGCTGGAACTATCCCATTGAGATAGAATGAGCACTTCCGCATGCCATTGTTACAATGGGAGTCAACGCCGCTCTCTTACTACAATTACTCTGGTCGGGGTGTGCCCGACACAGAGTTCCGAGTTTGATTCGACCATTTGCTGCACGTCACTCCCCTTACACTCTCTCTCCTTGTTTCCTGTCTCTCTCCACACAGTGACTGCCACATAAAAGGCTAAACAAAAAAAAGCATTAAGAAATAATGCCTTTGGATATGTGTTAAAAGCAGTACTGAAGTCCATAAAGAGAATCACGAGAATCCAGGTGCTGTAGGAGGAAGTATACTATAGGGTCCTCTATGCCGTCTGTGGTGACGTTGACGACAGATTCTCCAGGCACTTCGTTATCATGGATGTGGGGTCAACATTGCATGGCAGCAGCTGAGTCCCGTGGGCAGCCCGGGCTCCTTCTGGTGCAGGGATTAATACGGTAGCAGTCTTCCAGAGGCTAGGCATTGTGGCAATCTGACAGGATTCACAGGGTGGAGTGAGTGAGGGATTGCTGAAAGTTCCAGGGCTCAGGGTTTCAGGCAGCGTTGCCGGATGCCATCAGGCCCATATGGGGATCGTGGCCAACTTACACCGGCTAAGCTGCCACTGTACATCCTCCTCCGTAAACGGGGCCGGCTAATCTTGGCCTGGTGGATGGAGAGAGGTGCTCTCAGCCTATAGTAACATACTCTCCTCTCCTCCAGTTAAACTGTGTTACTTTCTTCTGATCTGTGAATAGATCAAACCGTCACGCGACCGTGTGTGTGTGTGTGTGTGTGTGTGTGTGCGTGTGTGCGCGTGTGTGCGTGTGTGCGCGTGTGTGCGTGTGCGCGTGCGTGTCAAATCGTTGCCATGTATACAGGGGCCTCTACAAGACATGACAGAATAGTGGATTTGATATCTAAAGATATCTCTTCTATTGGCAGGTCCTCCATCATGCTGTATAAGTATTCTACTGTGAAGCCAAGCATGTTTAGCCTGTGTAATGATGACTCTGTGATCTCTAACATTTTAGCTAACACCTCTGATGTCTTAGTTGTAAATGAAAACCATAGAGAGGTGTCCATTCTCGAGGCCTGTGACTACAACCTGGAGGAAGCCTTTCTAAACAAAGTGCTGAAATATCAACAGCTAGAGCAACCCGTCTCACAGCTAGGCTACAGATGCTTTAGCAGCCTATAGGGCATGTGCACAAGTTGGCTGTGAGGGGCCTACAAATGGCCGGCTTCTCCAAAAGGAGGGCCAAGCAGCTACTAAGGTACTCCTCAGTATCAGCCATTATAGGTAGCCGCTCAATTTGGAGGAGGCGTTGTTTCCTCTATCCGTGATTTATGTCTGACAGTATATATATAGTCAACTATAGAGCACCGAAGTCCTGACGTCACTGCCCTCTACTATCAGTAGAGGGCGCCAGTCCCTAGGTTCGTGTATTTTTTTATAAGCATTGTAATCTCCATAGGGGGATTTTAGATTGCCTCATATAAGAACTGTGTTTGAAAAATAAACCGATCACCCCGGCCTTTTCACTCATATGGATATGAAGCATCGACTGAAGGTGGAAATGTACAAATATACCCAAAGCTGCATCTGCCCGCAGCCCGTCGCACAACAGAAACTGAACGTTAATTACGTTTATTTTTATTTTTATTTTATTGATATATAATGTATCGTGGTTAGTACGAGTCGAGTCACCACCAGCTGAGCTTACGCCAACGAGGAATCTCAGGAACGCAATATGTTGACAGCTGGGCGTGACGTATATGCTCAGCGACATTGCATTCATATGTAGTTTCAAGGCTTTTGCGGTCACATTAATTTCATTTTCTCCAGAAACTGGCTGTATCAAATATGAATGGACATCATTAACGACGCACAGCCACTCCCCTGACAGAAAGGCCGGGGTGGTCGGTTTATTTTTCAAACACAGTTATTATATGAAGCGACATAAAATCGCCCTATGGAGGTTTCAATACAAATAAAAAAATACACGAACCTGTGTGTTGGTGCCCTCTACTGAAAGTGACGTCAGACTTCGGTGCTCTATACCGTATGTAGCAATGTTTGCCTTCTATGCACTTGAATTGTAACTGGCTGTTCTCTGACTGACTGACTGACTGCACTGGCAGTGTTTATGTCCTTTGTACAAGGTATTCCTGTACTTCTGATTCAGTGTTTATGTCCTTTTGTACAAGGTATTCCTGTACTTCTGATTCCGGAACATAAATAAACATTTCAAATGCGTCTGCCCGCATTTACTTGCGTACTGTAAACCGTTTCCAACATCACATTCGGAGTCTTCTTCTTCTTCTTCTTTCGTGTATCGTCGTCATATGTCCAGCTCAGTGTCAGAAAGCCACGCCATTGTCTCTGGTCCCACGTGGAAGAGGCCAGCCTCTGAAGGAGGTCTGTACAGAGGACAGGTGGTAATTATGTGGTCGGCAGTCTGCTCAGGCTCGCCACACTCGCATGCTGCGCTGTCTGCCAGGCCCCACTCCTTCATAGACGATTTGAAGCGTCCGACCCCAGTACGGAGGCGGTTTAGCAGGGTCCAGTGTCGGCGTGGTAGGTGTTCTCCTTCGACTCCGTCTCCCGGGTCTTGGGTGTAGCAGTGCAGACGTGTGGGCTCGGCCGACTCCCATTCCCGCTTCCAGGTGGTTGCCATTCGGAGTCACTGTTATGGATCAAATCAAGTCCATTTTTCTCCCGGTTTAAACCAATGCAGCAGTGTTGTTTTTGGCAGCATATTTAGATTTTAGTTTTAGTCGTAGTTTTCATTTAGTCTTAGTCACATTTTAGTCACCTGGAATGTTTTAGTGTTAGTCTAGTTTTAGTCGACTGAATATCATAAGATTTTAGTCGACTAAATCTACAGTTGATTTAGTCGACTAAAATGAATTTTGGCGGGCCTTGATGCCGTCATGACTGATTTTACACATGCTGAAAATAGCCGATCTACAAGAACACGTCTTTGTAGATCGGCTATTTTCAGAATGCAAACAAGTGTAAATTACTGGATTTCTTGTCCACTAGTCCCTTGCTAACATTTTAGTCTAGTTTTTATTTGTTGACGAAATTGTCAAAATATTTAGTCTTAGTTTTAGTCATCATAGTTTTCATTTAGTTTCCATTTAGTTTTCGTCGGTGAAAGAAGGTAGTCGACGAACATTTTATCGTCATAGTTTTAGTCGACAAAATCAACTGAACTGAACAGAACCCGGGGATGGCTCTGCCTCCGGCAGTTCTCAGCGAGGAGCAGCGAGGCACAGTGCCTCTTCCCTATGGAGAGCAGTCTTGCACAGAGCCTCTTCCCTATGGAGAAACACATTTCAACGCTGTCGGGTGGAATCCTTCCAACAGTTACTTCGGGTCAGGAATAGGCTCTATGTGCACATACGCCATTTTGGAAATAACTTCCTACTTCCGGC